>NC_031679.1:1032188-1071629 GCF_000149555.1 Fusarium verticillioides 7600 | reverse complement strand
ATGGCTACTAGCAAGCGGCGAGTCATAGTCGGAGATTCGTTATTCCCAATGTATGAGCGTAAGTTACCATGCGGCGCCCTATCAAGACGCAAAGCACAAGCTTCTTCTCCATCAGGCATGAGTTTGACGCCGATACACTTGAGGATACATGGATGCGAGCCCACCCCCCCCCCCCCCAAACCAACGTCACTCGCTCAATCATACCCTTATCCGTCACTGGGTCAGTGGAGGATCATCCTTTACTATCCCACTCGGGCAGAGTGTGAAACACAGAGACCGTTGCTCTCGAGCACGCCAAGTTGGACCCTCCAACTCCTCGGTCCTTGGATTTGAACGGAGTAAACGGATCTGCCAAGACAAGGACAAGGGTTTTGATCATTCATTCGCAGAAGGGGACGCGCATATCGAGCAGCCGAGCCACAGACCAGACGCAACTGTTAGCCACCTGCAGACTTTTGTTCGCTCTCCTCGCATCTTGCAGTTGGAGGTTTAGCTACATAGCGACCTAGCGCTTGATCCGATCCCTGTCATTTGCTCTGCTTCTGCGGCTGCAGTCAGACATTGATTGACACTGGACTGACATTGGTTTTCGTCAGCTTTGAAACCGAACCAGAATCTTTTTTCTTTCTTGTGCAACCATCTCTTTATTTTTGTTCTCTCTCCTCTTTGTCTACCTACATACTACTGTGCATTCGTTTCACAGTATCATTCGTTGGCGCATTTATAGTCGCTTCTCCTGCGTCTGTGCATCGTCGCATAACGTCACTCAGGCCTCACAAACACTGGACTTGTCGCCCGCCCGCGGTTCCTTGGTCTTTAGAGAGTGGGAACCGAAACCCGGGGCAACCACCAGCGCAACAGCAACAGCAACAGCGACAGCGACATTCAACCATAAACCATCTTTTGCGCAACTGTAACCGCCAACCAAATAATACACACTTCAAAATCTTTATGTGTATAGCGCCTCTCGTGCGCATAAACAACCGCAATCATGTCGTATAATCGCCTAGGCAAGTACATACAACCAACCACCTTTATCCCTTCCCATTAAGTTCCTTTGATCATCGTCATCTGCCCCTTTCTCTCCCTCAATATGAGACAGTCGAGACATACCCCTCCCTCCCTCTTAAACACCCCTGGCCCGTTAGAATTGCATTGCATTACATTGCGATTCGGCATCTGTTCGCCTCTTCGCTCTTGATACTCGGCAAAGTTCAGACCTGACAAAGTGGCTATAATCTTATCATCATCACCTGCTATCAAACTTTCCTCGTGGTGATAATAAGGTTCATTGCTGCTGCGTCTCTTTGCGCATCGCCGAGGCCCCATTCGCAAGTCTATTTACCTTCGCCCACTCACGTCGTCTTTCACTCCAGTTACCAACTCAATCAACAACAAGCATACTCTTGAACCTATAAGTCTAACTCCAATTGCCTTCAGACGACGATTACTATAACAACGAGATGGATCCTCGCTACGGGGCACAGCCTCAGCAACATCCACATCCTCACCGGACGCCTTCGCCAGGCCAGCCGCTCCAGCAAGGCTACCAGCTCGACGATAATCCCTTCGACGATGGCCGATATGGACAGTATGGCCCTTCCCAACAGCACCTTCATATGCCCTCGGGCCCCGACCCGCACCGGCTACCTACTCCAAGCGATCATCTGAACCTCAATGCAGCTGTAAGTCTTACTCGCCGTATTCAACATGGCGCACGTGTTATCAAAAATTAAACTGACTTTGTCGCAGCAATCTGTCGACAATTTGTCAGGCTACGGACCTCCTGGTGATTACGCTGTAAACCCTGAAGCGCATCACGATGCCTACTACAACCAACCTTACGAGCCTCGTCCTCAGCAGCAACCCTACGATCAGAGCTACGACCAAGAGTACGATCAACCCTACGATGACCACAGGCCTATGCTGCAACACCAACCATCAGATGCGCCAAGCGAACCATATCAAGACCAACCGCAACAAGGTGGTGGAATCAAGCGCTGGAAAACCGTCAAGCAAGTTCTCTTGTACCGCGGTAACCTGGTCCTGGATTGTCCTGTTCCTCCAGTTCTGCTGCAACAGAACCCCCACGGAGAGCGTGATGAGTTCACACACATGCGATATTCCGCTGCGACTTGCGATCCCAATGACTTCTACGACCACGACTTCACACTGCGACAGAGGCTCTTCACAAAGCCCCGCCATACCGAGCTGTTCATTGTCGTGACAATGTATAACGAGGACGATATTTTGTTTGCCCGAACCATGACCGGTGTTTTCAAGAACATCGAGTACATGTGTAACCGTCCCAACAGTAAGACATGGGGTAAAGACGCGTGGAAGAAGATCGTCGTCTGTGTCGTCAGTGATGGTCGTTCCAAGATCAACCCTAGAACCAAGGCTCTTCTGGCCGGTATGGGTGTATACCAAGAGGGTATCGCTAAGCAGCAGGTCAACGGCAAGGATGTCACAGCCCATATTTACGAATACACAACGCAAACTCACCTTCAGATCAAGAACGACGTTGTCCAGCTCGTTCACCGACGTCAACCAGTTCAAATGCTGTTCTGTTTGAAGGAGAAGAACGCCAAGAAGATTAACTCACATAGATGGTTTTTTACGGCCTTTGGTAGAGTCCTGGACCCTAACATTTGTGTGCTTCTCGATGCGGGTACTCGACCCGGTGGAAGTTCAATTTACCATCTCTGGAAGGCCTTTGATCTCGAGCCCATGTGTGGTGGTGCTTGCGGTGAGATCAAGGCTATGTTGGGTACTGGTGGAAAATACCTTCTCAACCCGCTCGTCGCTGCTCAAAACTTTGAGTACAAGATGAGCAACATTCTCGATAAGCCATTGGAGTCCGCTTTCGGTTTTATCTCTGTGTTGCCTGGTGCCTTCTCAGCCTACCGATATGTCGCTCTTCAGAACGATAAGAACGGAAAGGGACCTCTCGAGAAGTACTTCTTAGGTGAGACGCTCCACGGTGGAAGCGATGCTGGTCTTTTCGAGTCCAATATGTATCTTGCCGAAGATCGTATTCTTTGCTTCGAGCTGGTCACCAAGCGTAATTGCCATTGGATCCTGCAGTACGTCAAGTCAGCTACTGGCGAGACCGATGTTCCCGATACAGTTACTGAGCTTGTCCTCCAACGTCGCCGTTGGCTCAACGGTTCTTTCTTCGCTGCCATCTACGCTATTGTTCACTTCCTCGACTTCCTCCGATCTGATCACACTTTCTTGCGAAAGTTTGCCTTCTTCATCGAATTCATCTTCAACACTATCAACATGATCTTCGCTTGGTTTGCTATTGGTAACTTCTTCCTCGTTTTCAAGATTCTCACAACCAGTTTGGGAGATGATTCGTTACTGGGGCGGACAGGAGAAATTCTGGGTGTCGTATTCACATGGCTCTACGGTGTATTCTTGATTACTTGCTTCGTCTTATCTCTAGGCAATCGACCAGCAGGTTCCGGTAGGCTCTATACCGCCATGTGTTGGTTCTGGGCTATGATCATGATGTAAGTTCACTGAAATTCTTTTTGCTGCTTGACACTAACAACCGACCAGCTATCTATTGTTCGCTGCTATTTTCATCGCTGTCAAATCTATCATTGCCGACGTTAACGACTCAAACGGCTTTAATTTTTCAGAGATCTTCAAGAACAAGGTCTTTTACATGCTTATCATCTCGGTCATGTCCACGTTTGGTATCTGGCTGATCGCTTCGCTGATCATGTTGGATCCCTGGCATATGGCTACCTCTTTGGTCCAGTACATGCTTCTCACGCCAACCTTTACAAATGTTCTAAACGTCTACGCCTTCTGCAACACGCACGATGTTTCTTGGGGTACTAAGGGTGACGACAAGGTTGAGAAGCTTCCTTCGGTCAACACCAAGGACGGTACTGGAAAAACGGATCTGCCTGACGAAGGAGACTTGAACGCACAATATCAACGAGAACTTGCTGTCTTTTCACAGAAGCATGTTGAGGTCAAGACTGCCCCCACTCCCAGCCAGCTCCAGGAGAAGCAAATGGACTACTACAGAGGTGTTCGCACTGGCGTCGTTCTCATCTGGATGGTGTCAAACTTTGGACTGGCAGCGCTTGTTCTGAGCTCTGCAGGTCTGGATCGAATCAGCCCCAACAAGGATAAGGACCATGAAGCGGAACAGCTGAGCCGATCCAACATCTACATGTCTATCGTCCTTTGGAGTGTGGCAGGTCTGAGCGCGTTCAAGTTTATCGGTGCGATGTGGTTCTTGGTGGTGCGCATGTTCCGAGGTGTCTAAGATGAGAGGCGCAGCGCAACTTAGGCTCGAACTTTTGGCGTGCAGGGAACGAGAAAGTTCGTTTAGCTTTCACATTATACCCATTTATGACGAGGAGTCCCTGGGGATTTGAGGGGCTCGGTGTTGTTGAATAACGTACGTGTATGTAGGCAAACTTTGATGTTGGTCATGTCATGATGTTTTGACTCGGCTGCGGAGGATACGATACATACCAGGAAGGCGTTTGGTTTGCTTAGGCTGGGTTTATATCCTTAGATATGCACACATAAGGGTGAATTTTACGTTAACTACTTTCTATACCATTTTGTTTCTCTTCTGCCGTGATGTGGTTGTGTTTTTCATCGGACCCATAAAAGTCCGACTGTGATATCATGAATCTCTTCACTAACGTGTCTCCAACACCACCATGTACCATCATGTCACGCACACCCTCACTCTTCAACTGTCTAATCCGTACCCATCATATAACATCGCGCAAGAAGCTCTCGCGCGTCCGTCGCGCAGCACAGCAACTAAACGTGGATTGGCTGTATGTGCGAAGTGGTGGATCACCAGGGATAATGTTTGCAGAGGGGCGCGATGAGGCTGGTTTGACAGAGTGGGTATCTACAGTACAAGCGCTGCGGTACAAAGACTTTAAATGTGTTGCGAAACCTGCGAGGGCTGAGGGCGTAGGAAGCAAGACGGGGTTTGATGAGACCGAGTCGGTGAGGGAGTTTGGGAGGGTCATGGACGAGAAGGGCTTGGGGGGTTGGTGGAAGAGGGCGATGGGGTATGAGGGGGAGTGATTGACGCAGTTCATCGTGGCCATACCAGGACATGAGAGAGGAGAATAGCTGCTGGGCAATTGAGGGTGGTGAGAGACGCGTCGTACGCGCGGCCTTTAGGATCGTGAAGGAGGCTAAGATGGTGAGTTGAGGCAATATATTTGTAATGGACTGATACTAATGTTTGTTCAGCGATCGTCGATATAATCTTGGACTTAGTTGACATCACACTTACAACGCTGAAGCACACGCCTTGACCGGCAGTTCGATCATGAGTCTCTTGATGGACATGGTATCCATGTGTTACATCTACTACGAGACTGAAGCCTCAGGCCATCCGCCTTTCCCGGAATCTATGGCAGTTGCCATGCCATCTTCTCATGAACGGTCACTCTTCCACAACTCAGCAGGATACACGGCCAAGCAGTCCGTACACTCTCCGCAACCTTCACAGTCCGGCTCCCATTCCCCAGACTGCAAATTCAACCTCCACGATTTGGGCCTTTCGCCATACCAAGGACCAGTCTTCAGGTCAAACCTGTCCGGTCTGGCAGGAAAGTTCTTCCAATAACCACCATCATCTCTATTCATCACCGTGCACACATGCACACCAGTTTTGAGTCCTGCAGCGACAGACTTTGGCAGAATCAGCTCCTTTAGGCCTGCGTCGATGGATCTCCTAGGAGGGGAATCTTTATCATTCTGCGCTTGTCGTTTTTCGACGTCCGCGAGGTAAATAACCTTGAGGTTCTCTAGGACACTCGATCCGATGATTGCCGCAAGTGTTGAGTCGAGGATATCTGATGGGATATCGTCAGATGTTGAACCATCCGCATGCTCGTCCGATCGCCCCCAAATATAAAGAGCTTCAGTACTAACAGGGAAAGAGTCAGAGACGTATTCCGCAAGTTGCTCTGCATTGGGAGAACTATGCATCCGGTAAAGCTCTTCAAGCATCATATCGGACACTGCCACCGTAAACAGCTTCAAGTTTTCAAAGTCTTTAAGGTCATCGAGGCGATAGTTGCTGTTTTTATCGCTGTGCATACCGCCCGGGTTGTAAAGGATGAGTTTTTGTAGTGTCTTCCCATTGCTGAAAGACAGCGAGCCCACGAACGTGTCCACGTCGTGAAGATCTTGCCGGCGTTCACTCGCAATCCTCAGAACGATAGAGTCTAAATTCTTCGACGCATTTGCTATGGCTTGGTAATAGTCGGCAGAGAAGCCTGAAGCGCCATCTATGAACAGATGCTTGACGCTCGAAGTGCCGCGTGGAAAGTGATACTGGTCAACCACATCGCAGTGCAAGTAAGGTTCGTCGCCATCTGCAATGTAGTGCAAATCGTTGAAGTAGAGGCTTTCAAGGTTTGGTATGTAGAAAAGGGCTGCAAAGTCGCGGGCATCGCGGTGGAGACTTTTGTCATTCAACAAACATTGATCTGTCTCAATACCAACTGCGATATGTCGCAGGGATTCAAAATCACGCAGCTCGAGTGGTCCATTCCGTGCACGACGGCATTCTTTGATGACTTTTCTCATCCACTTGAGAGTCGTGTGGCGATCGATATCATTTTTGACGAATCGCAGACTGTGAAGACGAGGACATGTTGCAATGAGGATGAGTTTGAGGAACCCGTCGTAGCCATCCTTTAGACGATACTCAATTGCCTCATTGTCAAATCTTGGATAGGTCCATAAGTCCATTGAAGTTTCGATGTATCTCTCTATGTCTTGCAAATCCAGCCTATACCTTGTAGGGGAACTGTCAGCAAGGTCGCAAGTCCCAGGAAGTTTTGGAACCCATGGTCGCCAATCCTCCCAATCGTATCGGCTACCCCAGATTTCCAGTTCGCGAACATGCCATCTCTCGATTCTTGCCTTTGCAGTATCCTTGAGTAGATTAACCACAGTTTCTGGCAACAGGTCTGACGTGATTTTGTATTTCGCGTGAGCTTCACGGTGTAGATCTAAGAGAATCCGGCACTGGTGGTGTAGGGTAGTGCAAGTAAGTGCCACGTCAAGATATGTCGAAGGATGGCCATACTCTAAGATCTGGAGGATAAGCTCCTATGAGAGGCGGAGGAGAGGACATTTGTTTTGGTTCATGGCGCTGCGTTTTGTTATACATGGAGTGGTGAATGGAGTTGTAAGAAGGGGCTCGGGTCTTGCACAAAAACAATTGAAAACCCAACGGAATGGAAAGCACCAAGATGTGGAGGGAATATCGCCGGAAGGAAGCACTGAGAGATAGGATCGTCCAATGAAAAGTACCTAACCAAGTCGAAGGAGCACTTGGCGAACTGTCAGTGAATCAGCGGCTTGAATATTATTAGGCAGGTGCTAGGTAGGTAGGCAGGTTATGGAAACCAGGAAGTTGAGCCAACATATTGCTTCAAAGAAAGATACCTCCATTTCACACAAGCATCGAGCAAGTCAGCTAGAGCACAGTACAAGGAAATATTCGATAACTATTAAATATATCATTTAAAGTAAAGTGCAGTATTCTGCACGGGATATCATACAGAAGCCAATCCGTTCTACCCATCATCTAAACATGACAATTCCGTAAAGTGATTTTCATCCATTAAGCATCGACCCGTCCATTAATGCCCAAATCAAAGGCCTTAAGCAGCAACCATGAAACCAGCGACACCGACAGCGGCAACGGCAGCGAACAAGTTGGCGCCACGAGGAGCAGCGGCGTTGGTCTTGTCAGCGTCATCAGAGCCACCAGAGCTGCCAGCGCTGCCAGTTGAAGAAGCACCAGGAGTAGCGAATGTCTCGAGAACAGTCTTGAGCTGGACAGTCTCTGTGGTGGTAGCAGCAGTAAAGATGACGGTTCCAGGAGTAGGGCAAGCGGCCAGATTGGCATCGTTGGCATCCTCCCCATCAAGGCACTTGTCAACAAGCTCCTGCATATCATCGGCCTTCTCGTTGGACCACTCAACCACGGCGGTCATGTAGCTCAAGAGTTCCGAAGACAGCGAAGAGGGAGCAGTGAGAGTGCAAGGGTCGGTGGTCTCAGCAGTAAGAGCCCAGGACTCGAGGTCCCTGTTGGCAGTGGGTGCGCTTCGGAGGATAGAGATGGCAGAGCTCTGGCACTCCTCCTTGTCGTCACGCTCAAAGATGGCATTGACAGAGCGCTTGTTGGGGGTGAAGCTGGGGATGTGCTTGCCGACGTGGAGAGTCTCGAAGATGTGAACGACGTCAACGCGCTTGACTTGAGTGGCAGAGACGGCGGTAGCAGCCGCAGCGGCGAGTAGGGAGATGTACTTGGTCTGCATATTGGTGGTTGGTTTGTTATAAGCGAGTGAAGATATTCGAGAGTGAACAAGAGAGATTTTCTTTGAGAGATGCTTTGTGAATTATGATCCCGAAGACGTGTGAGGACACAGGCTACTTATAGTTGACGCCAACGATGTGATGAGTTGGGACATGGCCGCTACAACGTGCCATTTCCGCCTGGGCAAAGAGTCACCGGCCAGACCAAGGGAAATTTTGGGAGGCACAGTTAATGGGAACCGCGGGAGCATCCAATGAGGAGAATGGGATTGATCTTGGCGGAGGATTTAGAAGATCACCCCTGGCAAGGCTGAGTGGACCCTCCAGGTTGATCGCGCTGCAGAAGCGAAGCGAGGATCCAGGGCATCTCCACTGAGTTTGTTGGTTCATTACGGTCTAGGTCAATGCGTTGTCTAGCCTAGAGATGAAGAAGGTGTTAGATGCTTACACTTATGACTCTTCCATTCTATGCAACGTTTCTCGTGAGTGCATAGTCTGGGCTCATATCTCACTGTCGCATTCATCAATTATTACACCGCCCGTCACCTCAAACAGGAGACAGAATGCTAAAATTAACCTTGTGTGCAGCACTCTCGTTGGGCTCTAGGCTAGCTCTAGCTGCCTGGCCTAGCCTGGCAAGGCTAATGTGGCGTATGGGACCTCGCTGTAGCCAATCGCTTAGGGCGGGAAACCTGCAACTCTATTCGTATCTTTTCCTCATCCGTCGGCCGTTTCCTTTCTCAGAAGGTGGCTGAGTTTTCTCTGATGCTGCTTATATCCGCTTCACTAACATCACAGCCATCGGATCTGCTTTTGATGGCCATACACGTGCCTCAAGGGATATGCTCTATGACTTCATTCTTGGGATCGGGCGATTTTTGCCTCGCAAGGTGGGCGAAGCAAAAGCCTTGGCAAGGCAGGAACTGTCGATTTCCAGCTGCACTGCTGCCACTGGGCTCTTGGCAGAATCTCGACCAGCGAAGAACAAAGCCAAGCATGAAGAACCAGTCAAAACCAACATCACAACACCACCAAAAATGATCAACACAATACAAACCAAAAGCTGAAAACCTCAAAAAGATGAATCTGAATGCGTAATCTGGGAATCGAACCCAGGGCTCCCCGACGCTGCTCGAATGGCAACGGAGAATTTTACCACTAAACCAATTACGCTGTTGGATTGTTGAAAACTCAGCTGCCAACGTGATACTATGTTCGTTAAGTGAAGACATAACTGAACTGTTGAGCGTGGAGGTACTTGTGCAGAGATGAAGAATACTAAAGAGAGGATAATTCAAAGGAAAAAGAATGAACTTACCTACTACTTAATTGAGTTGAATATTGGCTTTAGATATTTCTCAGTTACGTCATTCTTTGCTCACGCTCTTTTTATATCTTTCATTAATATAGTCCCGGACGACCCTCCGCCGTGGCTTGCCAATCACAGTCCGAGTTGCCCTCTCCAACGACACTTGTCACAACGAGTTGTCTAATCACAAGCTCCGGAGCTGTAAACTCTACATATGTGGTGTAACGCTTAGAGTCCTGAAGGCTTGTTTTAAGCATGCGGTCTTTACCCGTCTCATGGACACGGGTTACCCCCCCATTTACATAAACCGTCCCCTCCTGAGTTTCTCGTTTCCTGTGACGATTTCCCTCCTCCATCCTGCAAGACTCCTGGACCTCAAGCTACAACATTCTCATAAACTCAGTACCGTTTTATTATTGATTCAACCGTGCTGCTTTTACTGTATCGTCCAGCCGACTCACGGAAAGCCTTCTCGTGGACTTATCATTCAGAGCAAGGAATTTGAGGTAAGTAAGACAAACGTCTCTTAAATGCCACGTCCATGAACACCGCCATCCCAAATCAGAAAAGACAGTATTGGTGTTGGGAGAGCAGGTAATAAGTTGGCATTCTTTATTCCTGTGCTCACCACTTAATAGCATAACTCTCCCGGCCGATAGTAAATTCAATATGAATTATCAACATGTTGACATAGACGATCTGGACGTTCCTATCGAGGTCGCGATTGCTGAGCTCGTGGAGGGTATCAACAATGCGGAACGGGAGATAGCAATGTCTCTTTCCATCACAGACTTCATGTATGCTGCAAAATGGGATGACGCTATTGCTATCCTGGGTCTTATTAGAGCCGGCCATAGCAAGGAGGCAGTATATCATGCTGTTTGTGAACAACAAGCCAAGGCATCAAACAGAAAGTAGCTGCCTGACTCAATTTATGCTTGAAGCTGTAGCAAATATCAAATCATGGACTTTGTAATGCAGTGAACCGTGGAGCTAGCAGTAGAAATTTATACAGTAAACAATCTGTGGATAGTCCAAAGACATGCCGGATGGACTGGCTCATTATCAGTTGTTGGAAGCAGAGACTTGCCGATAAATAATTATAACATCATTCAATATTCTCTCCTGGGGCACGACAACCCGACTTGAGAGCATTGAGAGAGCTATCGACATCATTCTCCGTAATAACCCAAGTTGGTATCCACGATATCAACAGGCGAACTGAGCCTTGTCGGAATATCGACTATATTGTTCATGTTGACAGTCAGTTGACCCTTCATCAGGTCAAGCTGAAGTGGTTGGATGGGACGCATGTGGTAGCAGATATCGGCTGGACGACATGGCGAAGAGACTTGGATTTTTTTTTCCCAGCTGGGAGACGGAGAAAGAATTCAATACCTGTCAGAGGCCATAGGACATATTAGACACGGAGCCTGCTATAGATTTCGTTATGGTGTAGGAGAGGTCATTGCCGGTTATGTGAGCACACGTATCGGTGCCGGAGTGGTGTTGTATCCACTTGATTTTGATTATACATCTGCGGTCTGAATGTGAAGAGAAACTACTGGTTGTTTATGTAGTGACATGAAACTCTTCGATTGCACCCAGATTGATTACATGATGTGATTGTTATCAGGCTGGGGTTCTCTGAGAGTGAGTGCTTCAAGTATCAAGCGGTCAGCCCGTGCACATGCACTTTATACAGCCTGCTTTCCCTCTCCCAATGAGATGATGAGTTGCAAGCCTCATTGCTTTTTCTGGCATGGATGATATGATTTGGAGTCACGACAACCAATGCTTTTTGCAGGGGTTCTCAATTCAAAAAAACGTCCAAGACACAGGCAAAAAAATCGACAAATTTTGAATTCAGTTTACCATAAGAAGCCGAACTGTCGCGCAATGAATTCCACATCTCCTTCCCTTCTAATTATGCTTTTACCTGGATTTCCTTCATTTATAGTACCTTGAACCTCCATTACTGAGCTGCCTACAATATGTCTGACTCAGTGGATTCCACCAACCCTGGCGGTGCTGCTGCTGGTGATGCACCCCCAATAAAGCTTTCGCTAAGAGTGAGTAGCTTCCAAATGGACCATATCTCCATACAGAAACTCAGGGATACTGATACATTGAGCTTAGGAGGGTGATTCGGCCGTCACTGGTGTGTCTACCCGTGAGGAAGACTTGGCCCATGGCCCTTTATTGTTGGGGCTTGGTGACGGACAAGAGCATCCGCCCATTGATCCAACCTGGGGAACGACTGAGAACCATGCTCCACAGACAGATGTACAGCCGTTATTTCCATTTAGAGCGCCTCAGCCAGACCTTACAGAGTTCGTGTCAGCTTCTGAACCTTCACACTCAGGGCCTTCCTTCGCTGTTCCAACCCAGAGCGTCTCACACGCAAGCAATTCACGCCACGACGAACCGCTGCTTACTTCCACAGATAAGCCAAGGAGCATTCAATCATTGTCATGGATCCCTGAGTTTTCATGGCTGGACGCCCGCCTGTGTTTTGATGGTCAGCCACTGGAGCTGCCAGCAACACGCGATGGCCAGTTCTCGAGAGGTGGCCCTGTCTCAGAGCATGGATTCTCCATATCTCAGAGGTCTTTTCCTCGTATAGGAGTGCCCAATGGCGAACATGGCGGGTTCCAGATATCTGATATCACTGGCGTTGGAGGTTTCGTCAGTTCAGACGAACGCCAGGAAGAAAGAAACCTTGATCAAAATTCGGACATTATGCCTGCAGTAAGCTCCAGTTCCAGCGATACTTCACACTCTGAAGCCGTATTTCGAGGAGAATTCATCGACCCAAGTCAACCTGTTCAGGACGAGATTGCCATACAGGAAATCATCAAGAACATAGTGGAAATACTTGCCGACGACTACTACAGGTCATATGCGCCACAGAGACGGACTCTTGCAGCCAAGCGTAAACAAGTTGATCGATGCTCCAGCAGTTCGATCAAGAACACCCAAGCAACAATTGGACGGAAAGGCGCCAAGCCAACAGGTCGCAGAGGCCAGACTATTGATGAAGACGAAGGGAGTGAGGATGAAGATTCTAGCGGTAATGGACGAAACCCCTCCGCTACTGACATATCTTCCGAAAATAGACTCTTTTGGGCCTGTCCTTTCATGAAGTGGAATCCCATAAAGTACAGAGAAAGTTGTGTCAAGAAACTTAGGGACATATATCGCCTAAAGAAGCACCTTCAAGAGAAGCACTTCTCCCATCATTGCCGGGTCTGTTTCAATGAGTTTCGGCCTGAGGACTTGGCCCTGCACGAGAAAGCATGCGAAAGTCTATTCCCCCTTCCGACGCGCCCACCGCCCCCAGTCGGACTTATCACGAGGGATATGGCAACTGCGATAAATGAGAGATCCAACACCAGACTGACTTCAAGAGAGCAATGGGAGAGGCTGTTCAAGATTATCTTTCCCCACGAACCGATTCCTTTGAGCCCCTATCTCGATGATGAGTGGAAAGTGGCCCACTGCTGCGACTACTTCCATCAGTCATATGTCCGGCGTCAGACTCGTAAAATGATACACGAGTCTGGGCTTGGCCATATACGGAAAACAATGCCGATTGTGTTTGAACAACTATTAGACTACTTGTGGGACTCTCTCAATATCGAACATGAGATCAGACCTCATGTAGCTTCTGAAGAAGAAACAGTTGATCAGACACAACTCATTTCGACTACGGAAGACTACATACCTGAAGAATCACAAACACCTGCATTGAGGGGCTTTGAGTATGGCCAGGATGGGCTCGACGCAATTCAGTATAGTGGGTTGATGGAAGTCGAAAACACTACGACTCTGGTCCCAGAACCATTTGCTGACCAGCCCGAAACTGGAGTTGGGGAAGATCTTGATCATCTTGAATTCATTGACAACTACGGATCTTCCTGTTCAGATATCGCTACAAACATGAACTTTGACGAGGTTTGGAGTGATCCCTTTTCGAGGCCTGGAGTAGGGGATACTCCTTGGTACGGTGGACAAGAGGTGTTTGAGACGGGGCTCGATCAAACGAGAGGCGATGAGACTCTTTTCCAGTGGCCTTAGCATATAGTTTACTGCTCTCGATTTCATTGATGCACTGGGTACTTGTTCTATTCTTAGATTACTGTTCTCGATTCGTTGGAATTAGAAGCTTTTAACGATGCGTGCCACTCATTTATAGACATTTTGATATTAATCCATCCATGGAAAAGCAAAGTTACAATCGAGACTCTGAGATGGCTCAGACAGATTTTCACCGGAACACGAGTCCTCCGAATCTATATCGTCGCTGTCTTGGGCCCTGAGCCTCAGCCCCCAAAGTCTTGACTCCTCCGACTCGAGCTGGAATGCCCTTTGCTCTATATTAACCATATCGTCCAGTAATCTCTTCAAAGTCTGTTGTGTTTCTATTGTCGACGAGCAGAACTCCATGTCTCTGACGCCTTCTAGTAAGCTTTTCGATAGCGACCGCCGTTGAAGATATAGTTGTTGCTTCTCGTGTAATAATTGATGAACTGTTATTGATGTTAGGGGAGTTACAAGAGATCGGGTGTGGCGACTCACGGTTCTGTTGTGCATTCGGCCAATGGCAAGTCTGGCATAGAGCTGTGCATTCAGAGCACTGTGCTTGTCCGTTCACTCGTACGCATTTTCTGCGGTTTCGGAGACAGAATAGACATGATGATAGGGCTGTGGTCTTTGGCTTTAGCTGCTTGGTTGTTGTGCTTCTGGACTTGCGAACTCGAGGCTTGCTCAGTTGCTTTTTTGTTTGGGAAGTCATGGCGATGTGTGTGTACTTGATAGTAGACTGATTCTGGAAGAATGACTTGGACTTCCCCGCGATGTTGTTAACTAGTCAGAGCAGGTAGGTTAAAATGGTCGACGGCGTATGGAGAATAGTGACTTGGGGTTAGAATCTATAGGCATATCAATTACCGAGCATCAGTTGCCGTATGAAGAGCCGAGGCCTCTGCTACGGGTTTTGGTCTCATGATTAACTGACTCTGTTTGGAGAACGGCCGGCTTTAGCTCCAGACGCCGAAGCAGAGGCCGAAGGTCGGCAAACGGCAAATGCCTCCATAAATAGTCAAGCTTCGTATCGGCGTACGAGCACGTGGATTGAAGAATCATCTGCCGTGATATTAATAGTAATAAAAATATTGAATACAATTTTGCGGCTGTTTCGTCTTTAGATGCCGAGCAGCGCCCCCTTGACGCCGCTGGCGAGCTGAGCTCTCCAAATCTTGTGCTCGTTCAGCATAAACAACTCCCCATTTCGACCAAAGCAAAAGTTCGCAACACCGCCAGAAATAAGAATCTTTCCGAGTAAGACGCCACCTGGTGACCAGACGTTTACGCCATCGCCGCAACCACTGTAAACGTTGCCCTTCGTATCGCATTTGATGCCGTCGGGGATTCCGGTGTCTGCCATGGCGAACACTCTCTTGTTGGTGAGGAATGGTTCGCCGGAGATGTTTGACAGGTCGAAAGCATAGCTGTTAGAGGTAGAAAGTTAGCAAGATATAATTAATGGTCTTGTGTGCCGTCGGCGGCTTACATGGTCCTTGCTCGGTTGTCATCAGTGGTTCCATCACCGTGAATCCAGTCCGTATCAGTGACATAGACGACCTTCTCATCAGGACTGAATGAGATACCGTTTGGTCTGCCAAATCCATCTGCCACAACTCGAACTGACCCGTCTTTAGGATCATATCGATAGACCTGGTTTGGTAACTGGGGAGCTGGCCTTATACCCTGCTCGTAGCCATAAATTGGATCTGTGAACCAGAGAGAGCCATCAGAATGAACAACAACGTCATTCAGAGAATTGAAATCTCGCCCGTAGAATGAGTTAACGAGAGCTGCGCATCTGTAAGGTGCGATAGGCTGCATAAAGACAAGACCTCCCGGCGCAGTCAGGGATCCTTGCGAGCAGAATAATACGCCGCCATTGTAGTTCACGCCACCATTTGCCATGACAACGTCAGGCGCGTTGACTTCTTCGCAGCTAATGAACTTCCCATCGGGAGAGAGTTGGACCTTGCTTATTTGGATCGTCTTCTGGCCGGTCGTAGGGTCTGGGAACTGGTTGCTCGTGATGAACAGGGCATTTTCTTCTGGAATGAAGACGCCAGCTTCGTGGGCAAATGGATATTGGTTATCCTCATGGATCACCTCGACCGTTGAAGAGGCGTCAAAGATGGTATTGGCCCCTTCATTGTAAATCTTGAATGACATCGTGCCGAGCGGTAGTCAGGGTTGTATTCCGAGGTTGAAGTGCTGGGGTAGCTCGACAAGCGGGATATGAAGAGAAAGATAGAATAGCATAACAAATATCGGGGCATCGGGCTTTGGAATTCGGAGGTTGAGCTGGGCTACCTGTCGTTACCCCTCAGCGGCTAATGCTGGTCTTGATTCCATTCCCAATGTGGAAATGTCTGCAGCGCGTGGCTCATATGCCGAAGCCACTCAGCGAGAATACGTAAACTCTGTGCATATGAACGATTACGACACCCAATCAAGCATTATTCGGTATTAATCGCTATCCATATACTTTAAAATGACATCATGAAAGATGTTTCAACAACAGTGATTACTATTCGCTCCTTTATCCCCTTTGAAGCCGTCAACTAAATCTTCAAGACTATTTTACAACTCGTGAATAGTACATCCTCAACTCTCAACTCTCAATAGTAATTCTGAATAGATTAAGCAGCAGTCTTGTTGCCAACTGTCTCCATCATGACAACTGCAGCATTGGTCTTCTCATCGACCTGGCTGATGATGTCCTCTCCACCAAAGAGGTGGTCAACATCCTCCAACTCGAGACCCTTGGTCTCAGGGAAGAAAAGGAAGATGATAGGAACCCAGAGACTGTTCAGGACGGCAAAGATGATGTATGTCCTCCAGCCAATGTTGTCAATAGAGATGGGAGTGATTTGAACAATCATCTAGATAAGAATTAGCAGAGCTATGGGCTTGAAAAGGGCGTAAGCCATACGTAGTTGAAGATCCAGTTAGCAGCGGTAGAGATGGATGAACCACGCTGTCTAAGGCGAAGAGGAAGAATCTCAGAGCTGCAATATGTCAGTAGTGAAACATAAAACTTGATATGGGCAGTTCTTACGGATAGACCCAGACTGTGGCCTGGAAACCAATGGTAAAAGCACCCTGGAAGACAAACAGCATAGCTGCAGCTGCAATACCAGCAGCATGTGCCGTGGCAGTGTTGTTCTCAACCTGGTAGATCAAACCTGCCTGGACAGCCATAGTGGCAGCCATGACGCTGATCATAGATAGGAGCTTTGCAAGTCAGCTTGGTATACAAGGAGAGCATTTAGCTGTACTTACAAGAGGTCTTCGTCCAATGCGATCAATCAAAACCCAAGGAATGAAAGAGGCAACGAAGAACCAGGTCTGGAGGAAACCTGACATGAGGGCTGACATGTGAGCAGAGAAACCGACGCTCTTCTCAAAAAGGGTGCTTGAGTAGTCTACAGATGATCAACACAGCTCATTACATGATAAGTAAGGGCATAAACCTACAAATTATCGCGTTAATTCCGCCAAGCTGCTGTGCAGCCTGAAGGAAACAAGCCAAAAGAAGTCTCTTGCGAGACTTGATGCTGTCTTCCTTGAGGAGATCCTTCCAGGAACCTGCACCAACAGATGTCTCATAGGCGACAGTCTGGGTAATGACACTATGAAGAACCTGCACTTGAGGATCATCAGTAGAAGTGCCCTGGATTCGAGCAAGGACTTTGAGGCATTCCTCAGGTCTGTCGTGTGCTGCCAACCAACGTGGTGTCTCGGGGATAACAAACAGGAGACCCATAATAGCCAGGATAGGAACACATTGAAGAATGACGGGAACACGCCAAGCATAGCTGCCGGTGTGGGATGACAGGGCATAGTCGATCCAGTAGACGAGGAAGATACCGAAGTTGAGAGTCGAAAGCTGAGCGCAGACAACTATATAACATTAGATGGTGATTTCTCATGAGCGAGGACCACAACTTACAGATACCACGACTTGACTTGGGACTAAACTCGGCTTGCATGACAGGAACAGTAGAGTTGACAGTACCCATGCCAACGCCTGCAACGATACGGCCAACGATCATCATAGCTCGTGTATAAGAGGCGGCTTGGAGAACGGCACCAATGATCAAGAATACGCAGCCGATGAAAACCGAGCGTCGGCGGCCGAGCTTCTCACCCCAGATAGAGGAGAAGATAGCACCAAAGAAACATCCAACTAACAACTGTGAGTGACCAACATAGTCCATTGGGGAAGTAGAACGTACTCTCGTAAATGGCGACAATAACGCCGATCATATCAGAATCGGGACTATCAAAAGTGTCTTTGAAAGCCGTAGTGTTGACGAGACCTCCCATGAGGCCATTGTCATAACCGATGAGCATAAAACCCAATGATGTCAAGACACTGACGGTCAAGATGAGACTCTGTCCTTGCAACTCCATGATGAACAGTTGATCGTGCGAACAAGCAATGAAATAGAGTGTTTGAGATGCCTTGGATCGTGGAGAACGAAAATTAAATTCAAAAAGTAGAGACGGAGGATGGGTTAATAAAGACCAGCCCACATTCCCAAGCTTAATACGACTCTACTCCATGGGGACCCCATGTTTGCGGGGGAGGTTACTCTTTCTCCAGGATTCATTAGTTAGTGAGAGCTAATTTCAATTGCCGTCGGTGTTTGAAAAAAGGAGTTGCCGATGGTAAATGGCTTCGGAATAGCGGCAGAGCTAAACTTTTAGCTTCTCGCCCTTTATAAGATGAGCAAGTAAAGTCAATAACCAAGACTTGCATGATTTGCATAGACAAGTTTGGAATCGTGCAAGGATGGCACTTCGATTGCAGACGATAGACAACAACCTCAAAGGCCGATTGGCTTTGGTGACGGGTTCAAGGTGAGTTGGGTATTCTGTTGGAGGTGTATTGTCAGCCAGACTAACGATTTTGTAGTGGCGGAATAGGTTCCGCTGTTGCGAGAGCCTTCGCTGCTCAAGGTTGTGATGTTGGTCTGCATTATGCTTCTAGTAAAGAAAAGGCAGATAAACTTGCACAAGAGCTGAGTGAGACATACCCGTCTCAGCTGTTTGTGCCTGTGCATGCAGACCTTTCACAAAGAGAGTCGACAAGAGCTTTGGTCTCAAGCTTATTGAGCCAAGATGTTGTATCATCCAAGCACAAAGCAGTTTCCATCTTGGTGGCAAATGCTGGTCTCGGAAGACGGATCCGCGATGTTGCGGAGATTAGAGAAGACGATTGGGATGAGATGATGGAGGTCAACAGCCGAAGTCAGTTTGTCGTTACCAAAGCTTGTCTTGCTGGTATGAGACAGCAAGGCTGGGGGCGAGTCATACTGGTCGGAAGTATTGCTTCCCGTGGAAGCGGGCTGAATGGATGCCATTATGCTGCTTCAAAGGGTGCTCTGACGTGAGGAACACAGAAAGTCTCGTGTGATTACGCTGACAACCATAGTTCGATGGGTCAGAATTTGGCCACTTTGTTGGCACCTGAAGGCGTTACAGTCAATATCGTAAGTTCTTTGATGCTTCTATCAAACTCTATAAAACTAACGGTTTGTGTAGGTCTCGCCAGCTATGATTGGCTCCACGGGCATGATCCCACCGCCCATCTCAGAGTACGATCTTCCCTTTGGCCCACTATGAACTTGGCTGATATTTGATTGTAGAACATGGAACAAAGGGTGTGATTTGGATGAGTTGAAAAAGACTGACCCCGGTCTCGCTATCGCCGCATCCATTCCAGTTCATCGTCTAGGCTCGCCCAATGAGGTTTGTGAAGCGATCATCATGTAAGTCCCGTTGAACGCACTGATTTTCATTGTCTAATATGTGCTATAGGTTGGCAAGAAATGGATACATGACTGGACAAGATATTCTACTTAGTGGTGGTTTGAAATAGATGACTAGACTCTGACTTCATGGGCAACTGGATCAACCATAAAATTAGATAGAATTTAAAATAGATATTTCTTACAGTGTAATTCTCATGTATTAGAATCATACATTTTGGCCGCAAATTCGTCCTCTTATTCCCGATCCCTCGTTAATATCAGATGTTTAAAGTCGGAGCACAAGGAATATCCACAAATTAGTTTCTTAGGCGACCCATTCCCTTGGAGATGCGAGCTCTTTAGTGCTTTAGTGTGATACGATTCAAAGGCCGGGGTTTTCAGATTCAATAGCCATCACCAATAATCCTCAGCTTCCATGTCATTTCTAGAATCTAGATCCCCTAGTCACTTTCTGTAGCGGACTATTTCGTCTAGCTCAGTATCTTCAAGTCCTGTGACATCGGTACATGTCCATAGCTCAAAGCTTAACCCAAGCCATACCATTCTAGGCCTCGTAGGCCGATGTCGTCGTATGATTAGTTAAACAAGACCCTCATCATATTCAAATGCCGCGTTCCCCCCCTTCTCCTCTCCTCTCGGTGTTTGAAATCCCTCCACTCCAACGCATGATGACACCGCCGACGGGACCAGAGACCGAGAAGAGGGTTTCGAGAGCCTGCGTGAGCTGCAGATCTCGTAAGACCCGATGCGACCTGTAAGTCATGTCAATTGCCGACTCTGGCTAGGGAAATCAATTGACGTGTGAGAAGTGATTCGACTGGCGTGCCTGGAGACCCTCCGTGTCGGCGATGCATCGAGAAGAATCAAGAATGTATCCTCGCTACTTCTCGACGCGGTGGTCGTCGTATCAAGGGGCAACGTCTCGGTTACTCTAGATCAACAAATGATTCCCACCAAGCATCGCCAAGCAGACCAATCAACCGAATGAATTCAGTGCCAGCACAAGGTCAAGAACCCCGTGAACCAGACCAACATAGTGAATGGCTGTCATCAAATCTTGGGTCACCTCTAGACCAACAATCAGAGGATGATGAAGAGCCTACAGGTGATGCGGGGCGACTCAAGGGTCACTTCACATCGTCGGATCTCTTGAATCCCTCTGATGCTTTGGATCTGCTGGCTCATGTGGCTGATATGGAACCCGAGGGACATGCACAAACGCAAGATACTGAAGGTGATCCCGAAAATTCGACAAGGATGGCAAACATATCCCAGGGTGTTTGTGACTATCCACCGGTTACTTCTGGAGCATTGACCCTTTCTGAAGCATCCTTTCTCATTGAACAGTCAGTTTATCTACACACATACTTTCGAATGTAGACTAACAGGAAAGCTACCATGACAACTTTCACATCTTCTTCCCTATCGCCTACAGCGCAGCCTTCGACTCCAGCCGT
Organism: Fusarium verticillioides 7600; assembly: GCF_000149555.1. Lineage (NCBI taxonomy): Eukaryota > Fungi > Ascomycota > Sordariomycetes > Hypocreales > Nectriaceae > Fusarium > Fusarium verticillioides. The sequence goes on along the minus strand of NC_031679.1, from coordinate 1,050,657 downwards.
ATCCTAGAACTCATTGAACACGAACCATATCTCATCACAGCCATCCTCACCGTCGCCACAAAAGATGATCCCTCGTGGTCCAGGGCCCATAATGCCTGTGCAAGACATATGGAGACTCAAATCTCAAAGCTGATATACACTGGGTCTACCACCGTCGGTGCTGTAGAAGCATTGTTGATACTCGCTGAATGGGCACCTCAGCCACTGGAAGAGAACCTCATGATCGGATGTGGCAAAGAGGACCAGGGGTCGTGGATGCTGGTTGGTGTTGCTATTCGTCTTGCATACCTTCAGAACCTTGAGCAGACTGGTCTTGTGCAGAGAGTTGAGGGTGCGCCGGAACATCTCAGCAGAAAAAGGATAGCTTGGGCTAGTAAGTAACTTAATCTCCACCGTGTGGTGCTCTATAGTTACTAACGGGAAGACAGCTTGCTATATGAGCGATCGTCAAGTTTCAATACGACTTGGGAAAGGATTCTGGTCTCGTGGGCCAGGTCCATCCGTGAATCTTCGAGCGGCCGACTTTCCATATCTTCAAACACAAAAGCTGGGCAACGATAACCTCGCTCTCCTTTTTCAAGCACATCTTGAAATCACTCAGTTATTCAGTAACGCACATGATATTCTATATTCGTCAAGTAGTCATAGAGAGCAACTATACATAGGCGGAGAATACGTGAGATATATAGTAAGTAAAGCTGTTCGACATTTTATGGCATCGTATAGCTGACTTTGTAGGACGACTTCTCCTCAGTCCTCCGTAGATGGAAACTCTCCTGGGGCGGTCTCAGCTTCATCCCCCGCGTCAAAGCATCTCTCATGTTATCGTATGATTTTCTTCGTCTATATATCAATGCATTCGCTTTCCAGGCAAACCTAAATCGCATTGTCCGACGATCAAAGAAGAGACCATCGGGTCCTTTATTCTCGGAACTCGCCGCTGCCCCAGACGCAAGGTTCATTTACGAGTCTATCGATGCAGCAAATTCTATCTTGTGCACGCTCAACAGCTTCATAGACCCTACCGAAGCCTTTAAGTATATGCCGCTAAAGTTTTATCTTTACGTTATCTATGCTGCAGTATTTCTGTTCAAGGTAAGCATTTCTCAACTCCATTCCCGGGTACTTCTGACAATAATCATCCGCAGGCCATTTTTGCTGGAGCTATCAAACCGTCAGAAGCACGAGGTGTGCGACGTGCCATCTACGAGACTATTTCTCGTCTACAGAAAACCTCAAATAATCAACAGGGTCTCGGTCAGCGCTACGCTAGGTCTCTTAGGCTTCTGTGGCTGAAGATGCTCGGAAAGTCAAGATCACGGAACCCCGAAGTTGAAGGACGATCAGACTCGTTGGCCTTGACCAGCCACGGAGCTTTACAGTCACAAGCTGAATCAAGCGAAGGACATATGAACTCTGATCCATTCAACAGCTTTTCGTGGAAGGATCTGCATTCTTTGGGGGAGTTTATATCAAATGATGGGACCTCACTTTTCAATGATAATTTCATCATAAGCCCAGAACAGGACTCGGTGCAAGGGGCCGAAGGACCTGAACATTTCAGCGGGAACTTTTATTCTGGCTCGCTGGGTGAGATCGATATAATTTTCTAATAAACTACCCACGAGCATGGAAATACAAGGGAATACAATCAAAAGTCTTGTTGCATTGTGAGCTGTGCGGCCTCGGCCATTCGGTTCACATCTCACATCACCAGCGGGAAATCTCTCCTATTCTCGCTCTTCTCGCTTTGTTCGGCTTATTGCATGGCAAGGAGTTCTAGTGCTTATTCTATCTGCGGTCATGACTCCACTGAAGGCTCTTCCAGCCCCTCAACCCCATGGAGCCATTCTTGGTATAAAGGGCTTCCAACGTCAGCTTACGGTGATCTCAAGCCATAACTCGATAGCTCAATAAACCAAACTCTTCAAAATGGCGACGTCTCAGAGCAAAGACCTCCCTTCTTCCTCATACTTTTCAGCATTCGCGGCAAACTATCTTCAACAAACCGGAAGAAGCACATACCGTGTCCTTGACTTGGCTTTCGATAGTATTCAAGCCACGAAGCCTATCACCAAAGACTCGGCGATTCATGATAATGCTGCCGGCCCCGGAATAGCAGCCTTGGTTGTGGTTGACAGACTTGCTGCTGATGATGTCCCTCGGATTCTGGTGACGGATAATGTACCTCCAATGGTCCAAGCTGCCAGAGAATCTTTTACTTCGTTCCCACAGATCGAAGCGAAGGTTCTCGATTCTCAAAATCTGGAGGGAATTCCTGATGAGCGTTTCACACACAGCATCCTCAACTTCAGTGTTTATACTCTAGCCGACCCCGTCAAGGGCGTCCAAGAGATCTACCGTACGCTCCAGCCTGGCGGCCTAGCTGTCATCTCGTGCTGGAAACGGTTTGGAGTTGGTGAACTCATCCACGCTGCCCAAGCTATTGTCCGACCAGACCTTGCACCTCTGAAAATGCCCCATCCTGAATTCTTTGAACCAGGTGTCTTGGAAAATACGACGATCAAAGCTGGATTTGACTCTTCCAAGTTCAAACTTGTGGAGGATAGTATCGTCGTCAGTGGGACTGAACTGGAAGATGGACTGAAGAAATTTATGCTGGGAGATCTGATGCGTCCTGCTCGAGCGGGATATACTGATGAGGAGGAGAAGAAGTGGCCAGAGGCTGTTGAAGAGGTACTCAAGAAGGAAGTTGAAAATCATGGAGGGATCAAGTTTGAGAGCTGGGTTCTTCTAGCTCGGAAGTAGAGGGACTGGGTCTTTTAGCTACCAGACCTTAGTTTTTGAGGATTATCTGATCATGAAGAGCTATCATAGCCACCATTTCACCATCGCGAATATGATAGGTCGACTGAGGACATATCTTGACTATTCCTGATCGAATACCATTCTCCCAAAGAGTATTGGGTCGATATAAATCATTCTTCTCCTTAAGAATGGCAAGATGAGACTTGATACCTTCTATATCATCCTTCCTGACTATCCATCCAATAGTCAACGGAGACGAACCTTTTAGGTTTGGCTTGCATTGGAATGCAAGTCTGGCATAAAAAAGATCATCCTTAGAGGGGAGAAACGTGAATGATTCTGAATCCCAGCTCTTGGACCCTGATGCTTCAAGGACTGTCAATGACATCGTCTCCATAGCGCAACCCAGAACAACCGTGGAGGGTTTGTTTCTGCCATATAGTGGACAGTTGTGGCGAATGAAATACTGAATATAAATATGTGTTGGCTTGATTGAAAGCGTACGTGTCGTTTCGACCTCGCGAACTAGTTGCTCTCCCGTATTGATTCGAGCGTATTGGCCACAGCTATCCAACCGTCCAAGTCTGATGCCATACCATATATCTTTCCTCGGATTTGACTGATGAGTGATATCCAGGATGGCGTAGAATTCATCAGATCCTGCATTATATTCCACCAAACGAACCTGTAAGTGCAAGCCTTTATTCGTCATTTCATATGGTATGTCAACTTGCTTTGGTAATATACCACGGCAGTGATCGCTGTCAAAGTTCCATGGCGAAGGAGCAAGAAGACCACTGAATGTTGGCGCTGGCGAAGTTGGCTCTGAGCGCCATGCGAACAGTGTATGGTCTGGCTGTTTTCTGATGATCTCCTCTTGCAGCCGTATGAAAGCATGCTTCCCTTCGCCGTAGAGGAGGGGCATATGAACGTCAAAGATTCCCAGTAAGCAGTATGCCTGATCTTCTATACGAGTTGTTCGTCGCCTTGCTGCCCATGACATTCTCGTAGCAGCTGAGAAGGATCCAAGATCGCCGACATAAAGGACCTTCCTGGGAATACCAGTGATCTGGGCTACTTGACTCGCCAGACTCATGCCCTCAAGCTCTTGAGGATCTCCTTCTTCATCGGCAGTTGTATCCATACGAAAGAAACCATTGACGAGGTGTTCTCTGTAGCGATTCTTTGATATCTCTCCGATCATGGTCCAGTTTGCATCGAAGAACTGACGAGCTCGCGGAGCTAAGAGTTCTTGTAGTGTCCAACCCCGTGTAAACCACCGTGCTTCTCCGAGAGACTCGTCAACTTGAGCCGAGTATTCCTTGTGGACCACGTCTTCAAGGTATATATAGCAGACAGCCGAGTTTCGATACCATGAGAACATGGAGTTGATGGCTTCTGAGAGTTCTGCGCTGCTAGACTTGTCAATGCAACAGGTATCGACCCAGCAGTAGTCGAGCCCGTCTTTCTGAGCTTGCTTGGCGCATAATTCGATCTTTCTATAGCCTTTTTTGAGCTTCACGTCGGATGAGTTGGCGAGCATCTCTTGAAAGAGGACCTCCTCACTAGCTTGACCCCATGTATGTGATAAGATTGCATATTCAGGGATGTTGCTATAGAACTCCTCGAGCTTCAACGTCGAAACGTTGATGAGATACATATTGTCAATTGTTCTGGAGTATATCGAAAAGAATACTAGGAAATGATGGAAGTCAGCTTGAGGAGCTGAGTTGCAGAAAATAAACGCATGGTCGCTGTGGCTATCCAAGATGGCTATTGGTTGCAGCACTTATAAGCGAGCAGGGTAATTCTCCGCATCCAAGCTAGAAGGACTCGTGTACCATTAGTCAGACTTAGTCTGGCCTTATAGAAGATATTTTCGAGTTCTTCTTGCATCAATAGAGGCTGATGATCATTTCACGTTATCATGCTTGTTACGACATCTCCTATAAGGCAATTCTTAGCGCATGCACTTAGGAGCGATACTCCGCGAGAGTGGGGAGATGGTCTGATGGATCTGCATCACACCCATATATCTTGGGCCTAATGATCAATCAGATTCGTCAGGCTAAACGGCTTGCTTTTGGTCTGTTGGTGAAGTAAAATAGCGATTCCTGCGGGGTCAGAGTATAAGTTCGTGTGGCAGCCAACCTATATCCTCACTTCAGTTTTTTGAATTTCAAGTCTATAGAAACACCAAGATGCCTACCATTCGTAATCCTATCCTGCCTGGATTCAATCCGGATCCTTCGATTGTCAGAGTCGGTATTGATTACTATATCGCCACGTCCACGTTCGAATGGTTTCCAGGCGTCCAGATTCATCATTCTACTGATCTTGCAAACTGGAAGCTCATCACTCGTCCCCTGGATCGCGAAAGCCTTTTAGATATGAAGGGAGATCCAGATAGTGGCGGGATCTGGGCACCTTGTCTTTCACACGACGGCCAGAAGTTTTGGCTTGTATATACTGACGTGAAGAGAAAGGACGGGACATTCTGGGACTTGAAGAATTATATCACAAACTCTGAGTCCATCTATGGCCCTTGGACAGATCCCATTCACTCCAACTCTTCAGGCATAGACCCTTCACTATTCCACGATGATGACGGTAGAAAATGGTTTGTCAATCAGAGGAGAGACCACCGCTTCCCAATCAGAGATCATTTCTGTGGCATCATGATGCAGGAGTTTGACCCAGAGGCTGGAAATCTTATTGGTCCACAGAAAAAGATCTTCAATGGGACTGAAATTGGTATAACGGAGGGACCACATATTTACAAACGGAACGGGTGGTATTATCTTCTTACAGCCGAAGGTGGAACTTCATACGATCACTCATGCACTCTTGCTCGATCTCGAAGCATCTGGGGGCCTTACGAGCTGCATCCGGATAAGTACATTCTTTCCTCAAGAGAGTCTCCGTCGGCAGAACTTCAGCGCGCAGGGCACGGTGATCTTGTTGAGACACCAGACGGAAGAACATATCTGGTTCATCTTCTCAGTCGGCCGATAACAGAGAAACGCCGGAGTGTTCTTGGACGAGAAACAGCTATTCAAGAAGCATTTTGGAAAGATGATGACTGGTTATACGTTAAGAACGGGCCAGTACCTTCGACACTGGTTGATGTGCCGGGTACACGAGATCAAGATGACCACTGGCGAGAGATTCGATACACTTTCGACAATGGTTTGCCAATCGATTTTCAGTGGCTTCGCACACCAGAGCCAGAGAAAATATTCTCTACCAATGGAAAATTGGTCCTGTACGGGCGTGATGCTATTGGTTCCTGGTTCGAACAAGCCCTCGTAGCTCGTCGCCAGACTCATTTCTCTTATGACGCTGAGACACTTATCGACTTCAAACCTGAGAACGAACGCGAGTTTGCAGGTCTGACAGCTTATTACAGCCGTTTCAACTTTTTCTATCTTCACATCACGGCTAATGAAGATGGCGAGAGACTCTTGTCTATAATGAGCTCGGAAGAATCATGGCCTACGGGGTCACTCCAGATCCATCATCTTGATCCAATTAGTCTCCCACCAGCAGGAAAGGTCAAATTGGCGCTCACTATAAGAGAGGCAGAGTTGCAGTTCTATTACTCTATTGAAGATACGCCACTTGAGAAGTACGGACCTGTCTTGGACGCTTCTCAACTTTCAGACGAGTGTAGCTGTGGTCCACGAGGTTCGGGCGGTTCTTTCACTGGTGCGTTTGTTGGTATGGCTTGCTCGGACTTGAACGGGAATGGCAAGTTGGCAGAGTTTGAGTATTTTGTGTATCGCCCTGTGAAGATATAAGAAGAGGGTGCTTAGTAGCTGAGATCCTATAACAGCTGACGATGATAAACACGATAACTATCAACGCGATGGTGGTACTTGGCCTAAAGTATGTTTTGAATGATGCAATTCTTGAAAGTGCCGAGAGTAACAATCATCTTGAGTTTCATCTCCATCGATTAGTAAAATCTAAATTCCCCATAAACTCAAACATCAGCGGATTCCTCCGCGGAGCTCCCGGCCTCTGTTTCGGAGCAGTTGACAAAAAGTCGGATCGCCGCGATCGAAGCCGTTGCCCAGAACAAGAACAGCAACTACTCTTGATGGAGCTCATTGCGGCGCGTCTTACGCACTATCAGGAGAGTGTCAGCCTTATCGGGATTCCGCAGCACACCAATTCGATACGCGTGTTGAAGGGATGAGCCTCACTCGCACTTTGCAATTGGCGAGCTGGCGAGTGGTAAAGGGGCGGATAAGCCGGAATCGGAATATTGGGCGAGCTAAGCCACGACGACTAACATCGAGGCTACGTAGATGATCATGCTGATCAGTCGAGACAGCGACTCCAAAAATAACGGATTTGTCTTATATATAAAGTCTCAGTCTTGAATTAAGAGGACGATGATTCGAATAGATCATTCCATTGTATTCGTCACTACCACTGTATCATTGGCATCACAGCTTCCCTTCTCATCATCTCACAAACCCTGCTCAAATCTGACTTTGCAACCATGTCGATCGTCATGAACCATATCAAGGGCTTCCTATCAGGAAACTCAATGACAAACTCATCGAACCAATACTACTCAACATCTGAAAAGAACCCAAACTCCTACCAATTGCAAACTGCATCGCACAATGATCCAACTCCCCCGCCCCAATACTCTTCAGAACCTACCTGTGGCCAGCACACGCCAAAGCCAGTGATCCTAGAATTCCAGCGGCCGTCGCAGGAAGGCTACCGGATATCTCGGCCAGAGGGCAGGAATGGCCAGCGATTTCTATATCGCCATGATTGAAACATTCTTTGGTCACTAGGAGCGATGATACCCTACCAACCATTCTTTCTGTCTCTGGAGGGTTCAAAGTCTCTTAAAATTGCTTTCAGAGACTTTGCGGATATCATGCATTTATAGCGAGATACCCCGCTGTGGGTACTGCTTCAGGCACCATCATCACTAAGGTAAATCGGCGGAAAGACAGTGGGGTCCAGGGCCAACATGAAAACGGAAGGAAAAATCTGAAACTCGAAGGAATAGGAATAGAATGGACAGACCATCTCAACCTCGGTCCAGGATTGATCGGCATATAGGGTCGATGCTACAGGGTGCGGGACCCTAACAAGGCTATAAATTAGAGTGTAACTGTAACGTCGAAACAGGGCTGAAGTTTCGTATCAATTGAACTCTCGTCATACCCGTCCACTTTAAAAAACTTATTTGGAGAGAGAGAGAGAGAGAGAGAGAGAGAATCTCTTTGGCTCAGACACCATTATCATCACGTGAAATGATTAAAGACGCTGTACCTGTAACGGCTGCACTTAAGAAAAACACGCCAACAAGCGTGCTAAGAACGCCATGGCACGCTGACAAGAGCCCAAAGACGGCTGCACAGCGAATCTTAGAGCTTACATCAGATCTGAAATTGGACAAGTGGGGTATCGTACGCCATCCCCCTTACTACGTAGTGTACTATCGATTTCTCTCCCTGATCAAGTTTAACACGCAACCCCTATCTTTACCTATCTATATTTACCTGGGGAGATCCTTATTCAACACAATGTTTTAAGTGTCCCTGGGTCGCTCGTTTCCTGCATCAGTCATTCGTTCATTCATTCGCTTCTTGTGTGTTGAGAGTAGCAAAAAGATGGCCATCGCTGCCATGTCGGAAAAAACATCGCCTTACCGCCGAACGGCGATGGTGGCTGCATGCGTATTGGTCTTTTTTATCCTTTTTGAGACTTATTATCTTTATTCAGATGCCGTGGGTTCCGTTCAGGCCTCGCCCTCATTTGCTGCCTCGTAAGAACTGACACTTGCCGCAGTGGACACCTTCACATGGGTTATCGTCTGGATCCAAATCGACCGGGGCTTCACCATCGGTCCATGCGCCCTCGAAGCCAAAGAAGAAGGTCATCAAGACGTCGCAGCTGCATTTCCTGCTGCCCGCCTCGAATCCGAATGATATGTTCTGCGCCATCGTCACCTCCGCCCTTGTAAACCGATATCCCGCCCCGTACATGGTCGGCTGGAAGGGCGAGGGCAAATACAACGCTTCCGCCGCGCATACAGCTAAGCTGTACTCGATCAAGAAGTACCTCGACGAACTCCCCCAGGGCGGAGACGATGACGACCTCGTATTCTTCGGCGATGGATACGATGTCATGGCCCAGCTGCCCGTCGAGGTTGTGATTGAGCGCTACTTTAAGGTTGCTGCTGATGCCGACCGCCGGTTGGCTGACCGTTTTGGCATAACCGTTGAGGAAGCCCACAAACGCGGACTGAAGCAAACTCTATTCTGGGGTGCCGACAAGATGTGTTGGCCGGCCCTACACGAGGCCCAGTGCACCAAGATCCCCGGATCCCATCTCCCTGGTAACGTCTATGGTCCCAAGACTGGCGGCGGTGATGTCACATATCGCGACGCCAAGTACTTCAATTCAGGAAGTGTCATTGGACCTGTCGGGGATTTGCGCAACTTTATCAACGCTGGCATTGCCAGTTTGGAGGAGACTTTTGACCCCAACTTTAAATACAAGACGTCGGATCAGATCTACCTCGCTAGACTCTATGCGCGCCAGGAGCTCTCTCGCGCCGAGCAGCTTGAGAATGATTACATGATGGCCAGCATGGGCGACAATGCCACCACTATCGAAACAAAGAACATCACTGAGTACCATGCCGCCATCGATTTCGAGTCGGATTTCGTGCAGACTGGATGTTTCGCCCATAGATGGATGAACAAGCTCAACTACAACAACTCGGATAACACAGCCACCATGTTCAAGGATGTCTACGACGTGGGCAAGAACTTCAAGCCCTATCGCATCCAGATGCCATCGAACGTATACCACTCTCTCATCAAGGTCTTCAAATCTCTCCCCGCCGAGCTAGCCACAATGTCCGCCCGTGACTGGGTAGGCAGCCTAGATCTCGACACAAACGTCGCTACACGCAGCATCTTCGGCTTCTACCATGCCACATGCAGCAAGCGAAACCTCATCTCCGACTTCAAGAAGTACTGGTTCCACCCCTACGCCATGCCTCTGTTGCAGGCCGGATTCAAAGCTACGAGGCAAGATGCGCCCATCACTGATAAGCTCATTGACGGACGCAAGTGGATTTACAAGACAGTATATCCCGACTCGGGAGCACCAGAGGATCAACTCGGTGGTGTCTTAACAGACTTCAAGAACGAGACATACATTTCCTTTTCGACCCTATGCGGCGACTATTTAGACATTCTTGAGCCTCGACACTAAAATATGAAATTGTAATGACATTGGTTAGCGGAGTAAAGGTGTATTGGCATAAAGGATCAGGGCAAATTAGGATTACCTACTGTATAACAACACTACACGGCTTCAATGTTTTTTATTATATCTTCAAGGAATCAGGAAATCTGGTTAAGAATATACCACTAGTGACTTGACAAGACTGGGCAACGTATGCCGTGCCTTTAGAATCGCCATGTGCTAACTAAGTGTATACAAGTAGGTGCCTCTTCAGCAAACCTAATTGTCTAATTCCTGGAGCGGATGTCTGATATCCGACTTGGTCATGTAGTCCAGCTCATCAGCTGACATCTGTGACAGCTTGCGCCTCAGTCTGGAAGCTATGATGCGACAGCTCGATCATAATGGTTGGCGGATATCATATCGCCTATATTATATGTTCTATAGGAGACGCGGGGGCGAATACGAAAACCCTAATAAGTGCTGATGCTATTGGAGTATAGGTAACATTGTGACAGATCCATGTCCTACCTGATAGATTGATACAGGATCAAAAGTCTATCAGCACGATCTCATATCAAATGGCGACATAGTCGAGCGGCTCAAGGTAACTGGGTCCATACCAGAGTACCTGTACCTACAGGTAAGTTCCTTGGAGGAAGACCTCCGCTCAATCTTACGAGAGCGGCCCGGAATGAGAACGGGAAGTGGGAGCGGACAAGGGCCGCTCGAGTCCGTTCATGTCAACGTCACCCGCAGTGAGAAAAGTAAGCCACTGGCGCTACAATTTCAAGACTTTCCAATTAATCAATTAATTAATTAATTAATTACATCTCATGTTGCAAATATTCCAAATTACGGATCAGTGGTGCGGACTCTCTATTGTCTCCGCCCGACCTTCATATCCATCTTCGCTCTGAATCAACAAGCGGCTTGAATCAGGTGTTCATCACCCTTCAAGACGCCCTTCTCCTGAAGATCCTTCTTCAAGTCTTCCGGCGCCTCCTTATTTGTTTCAACTACATAATTCCCCTCCTTCTTCTCGCATACCCATGTCCAGGCGCCGAACTTGTCGCAGAGAGCTTTGTAGAACTCTTGTTCATTCTTTACCAGCTCTTGGGGGATCTTGTGGGTTGTGAAGGGAAGAGTGCGGCTAAAGGCTGTTTCGTACTCGGGAGCCATGGCGATATTGTTTGTTTTCAGTTTGGTGTTTTAATGGTTTGGAATGCAATATTTATACTCGATTCAAGACACTGAATCTCGCATGACACGCTCGACATATGATCAAGATACAGTCATTCCTTGGTACGATTCACTTCACTGTATGCTTTTATAGTAATCTGATTCACTGCTGTACTGCCGAATCAAGCGACTTTATTCCATTTTCTCACTATCAACAAGGCTAGTCTTGCTCCAGAGCTTCCTTCTCTTGCAGTTTTTTCTTCAAGTCCATCGACCTATCATCATTTGTTTCGATTGTGATCGTTTCCTTTGTTGCGTCATAGCGATTGACGAATTTAAAGTCCCAGGCTCCGAAAATGTCAATGAGTGCTTCGTCAAGCTTGGTATTGTCCTTCACCAACTTCTTTGGAATCTCGTGCTTGTAGATTGGAAGTGTGGGGTCAAAGGCCATGATGTGACTTGTTTTGCTGTTTGGCTGGAGTAGTTTATCTATAACAGTCGTTTCTTCTAGTGGCTTATTTAGCTATATTTAATTGAATAGCTATAATGTTGGCTTTTTCTGTTGTTGTGTTACTGGGGAGTTGGCTATTGCGGTCCTTTTTATATTCAACTTTAACAGACAGTGATTAACCATTGCACGCTGCTATACTCATCTTAACCATCCAGGGCTGGAGTGACTGAGTCTATCGGCTAGATCAGTGAATGCCATCGATCAGGCAAACACTCCCCATATCAACCACAGTGAATCGCCCACGAAAAAGAACTGGAGAGTCGGGGGTCAGTTCCTCCGTCATTGGAAAACGATAATGAGATTGAGTTTATTACGCCGGCTCCGGACCCACACTCGGAGCGGCAGAGCGGACAATTATGGGGCCAGGAGCGGCATCCGCTGCCAGCAACTTCAACAACGACATGACAATCGATGGCGACAGCGAGAGACTCTATAATGCTGATAAAGCATAACTGCAGATTTTTCATCACAAATATCTAGTCATTTTCATGAGATTGGCTATATAAGGAGGTCTTCCCCTCGACCCAGACAGCACTCATCAACTTCACTCAACAGCTATCTATTGTATTCTTGACTTCAACCCCCTCAACTCACTATCCCAACTTCAACAATGTCTCCCAAGCTCATCGTTATTCTCGGAGCCACAGGCAATCAAGGTGGTTCCGTCGCCGAAGTCTTCCTCTCCGAGCCAGGCTGGAAGGTCCGCGCCCTCACCCGCAACACCTCCAGCGCCAAAGCCAAAGCTCTATCTTCCAAGGGCGCTGAAGTCGTCCAAGCAGATCTCGATGACCCTTCTTCTTTGGAGGCAGCATTCCAGGGGGCTCACGCTATCTTCGCTGTCAGCGACTTCTGGGGTCTTTACTATAACGAGTCCAACAGATCCAAGACTAAACCTGGTCAGGCCCTCAATGACTGGGCCGCTCAGCATGAAGAACAGCAGCTGAAGAATGTCATTGACATTGCCGCTAAAGTTCCCACTCTCGACCGCTTTATTCTCTCCTCTCTGTCTCATTCGGAGAAGTGGTCTAAAGGTAAATATACTCGTGTCTACCACTTTGATGGCAAGGCTCGAGCGACGGAGTATGCTCAAAGGGAGCAACCTGATCTGTGGGCCAAGACAAGTGTCTACCAAGCTGGTCTTTTTTTAAGCAACTTTGTTCTTTTACCGCCGAATCAGCCTTTCAAGGTCAGTCCATGATATATTCACTGTAAGCGAACGCAGTTAACGCATGTCTAGAACGCCGATGGAGTCGCTCACTTCGTCTCAACTCTTGACGTCGACACAAAGCTCCCCTACATCTCCCCTGAAGAGGATACCGGCCCCTTCGTCAAGGCACTCATCGTTGATGAACCTGCAGGCCACAACCTCATCGCCTACAGAGAGTGGCTATCTGCCAATGACATCGCTGCTACCTTCACAAAAGCCACTGGTGTCCCGTCAAAGGCCATCAAGGACGACAATTCTATCCCCCCCGGTGTGTCTGACGAGTTGTTGGGCGAGATGATTGACTGTTTTTCCTACTTTAATGAGTTTGGCTACGAGGGTCGAGATGACCCAACTGTGGTTCATCCTCGCAGTGTAAGTTCATAATCGCCTTTACTTTGACACAATCACTTACTCCAGTTTAGCTCAAGTCTGCACCAAAACTCAGCACTGCTGAGGAATACTTCAAGAAGCAGGACTGGTCCAAGGTCTTTGGATCTTAAGAGGAGTCCCCGAAAGGTATTGGCTGAATACTATTGCAATCACTATAGGAGATGGACTGTAGATATAGTTGTCGCAAAAATGTTCTTGTTGCCTATGTTATATCTCTAAGAGATTAGCTAGAATCGAATCATGTATACGCCTTGACCTCCTCTTGTACATTGTAGCCACCTCACATCACTTCCTTAGAGCATATCGCTATAATCACTCCCTACATCCGGCAGCTTCTTGGACAATCCGCCATCCTTCTTGGTAGTCAGCTCTTCCTAAGTGGCAAGTTTCTTCAACTTGTCAAATCGCGGTGTTCCGAAGCCAGTGGCGGGATCCCATCCTTTGACGGCGTCCCATCCCGCGTTGGGGATCTCGGGAGAAGGGAACCCTTCCAGACTAACACCGGGGCAGCCTGACGTCTTTCCCTCCAAGATGCTAGGGGCTGGGTTAGCAACTTTTCAACGACGCCAACTATTCGGATACTTACTCGGTAAACCCTGCCTGGCCAGTTTTGTAGAGCCAGGGGTTCAGGAATCCCATCGCAGACTTGCCCTTCTTGAACCTTTCGTTGTTGAGCAAAGCAATTATCGCACCAACTGTAGGGGCCGCCGCACTTGAGTCTTTATGTCAGTCAGGTACGTTGGCTAGGTACGTTTTGCATGAACACACAACTTACCTGGTTCCACCTGCAGTGAATTGTTGGCCATTGACCATAACTTGATGGCCACTTGCGAGAGCAGAAACGTCGGGGAATGCTCTCCCGTCCTTGCTAATATAGTTCTTCCATTGCCTCCATTTCTTCTCATTCTTCTTCAGATAGTCTTTCACGACCTTATCCTGGTACGCCGGGCGGGAGAAGAGATCTGAGAAGCCGCCGCCACCAGATTGATCATACTCAGTATCCAACCAAGCCCTTTCGGGACTGTTTCTCTCTGTGCCGCCAACGGACGTCACATATGGGCAGACGCTGGGCCAAGTCGGGAGGAATTTCGTAGTGTTCTTTCCATCGTTTGACTGGCACGAGACACCAACGCCGAAATTGCCAGCTGCAACTAGGATTGAGACACCACGTGTGCCGATCTGACCGAATTTGTTGCAAACCTGTCGGGCATACGCCTTGGGAATATGTTGCTCGTAATTACCCCACGAGATGGAGACAACTCGTGGGAGCTTCTTGTCTGGCAGGTTCAAGAGATACTCAGCCAATCCAAGCCAATTCTCAATGGATCGAGTGAAGTCTCCAGGCACCTTCTGCAAGCTGTGATACAGTTAGTGGCGCATATTTGGATGATCCCAAAGATACTCACTCCAAATCCGGACTGAAGTCGTAATTGAAGCCTCCAACAGTAAGATGTTCCACTGGGACTTGGTGGGCCAAGGAGATGGCATACTGGGTGTTCAAATTTCCCTCGTTGCTTCGAATTCTGGCACTCTGTGGGTTCTCTCCACCTGCTGCAGATGCATTGCGGAAAGTGACGCCCTCGAGGTCAGGGGCAAAGCGTCGGAAGAACTCTTGGAGCTGCGCGTTTTGAGCAGTCATCTAACATATGTCAGTAAACAGCCTACCAGGACGCCAAGTATACTTACGTTGAGGAAGCTGACGACTGTGTATAAGGATCCCTTCTCCGCCTTTGGATAGTTCTTTGGCATCTTGTAGATCTCTCGAATGCAGGCGGGCGTCAGTTCCGTCTTGCACTTCTCCAAGTTTATGGGTCCCGGGCCGCCATTATTACCGTCCTTTGGTGGCTTCTTTCCGTACTTGTCGTCTCGTTTTGTGAGTCTGAGCCCGGAGTCATCGATATTTCCTTTTTTATCAAAGACAGGAAAGAATGTGGTGGGCTGGATAGTTGCAATATGGTGGACGATCTCATGAGGAACTGAGTACTCTCTGGTTCTGACAATCCGTTCATTGTCACGAGCAAAGACAGAGAAGCGGGTGCTCAACATTCCTTCGGCTTGGCTGACAGTCGTGCGCACATGGAGCCATTCGCCCTCGTCACGGACATGGTGCTCGGGGATTCCGGCATCTGTAAGCCAATGCTTGACGGACTGAGTAGCTTCTCCGGATGGATTGAGTAGTGCTTTGGCAGATTCCCGTGAGAGATATTTGCCGTAACTGGGATGGTCGGGATCTGAGACTCCATAGAGAGTAGTATCAAGCAGCTGGCTATCTTCAGGCTGGAGGCCAATAGAGAAGTCAATGATCTGATCAGGGTCTGGTGAGTCGGATTCCTGCCAGTCGGCAGGGGTCTCATCCAGAGATTCGAGGACAATTGGGCTTGCCAGAACAGAAGTTACACTAAAGAGTAGGCCCCAGACCTTGAGAGAATTGGTCACCAACATGGCGATAGAGATTGAACTGTAAAGAGATATCGATATGAAGATTGCAGGTCTGCTCGTCAAGTTGAGGTTGAGCTTGCTGAGATGCGCAACTATCGGAGGGAACTGGCTGTTTTTGTATCGAATTTGGATATCATATTACGACATCAACTTCAAGATATCAATCATATATCACAGCTTCAATTATGAGCATGTTGGTATTGGAGTTGTGGCTACCTTAGGTATTCTTCATGTTCCCATTCTGGAGGTGGGCGCTGAAGAACAATACTAAGCCACTTCATATTGTTCATGGCAGGTACCACCAACCAGCAGCAACACAATCCTTCCCAGCCGCCCGCGCTCCAGCAGAGCGGGTCCTAGGTATCACTCCTTCCCAAACCAAATAATCACATATACATCCATTATGCCAGCTTAACATTAAGCCCACTCTCCTGCTTGATGTCCTTCAGTAACCAGTCAATCGGAGTAGCATAGGAAATGTCCGAGTCGTCCTTTTGTGCTGGTTTTCCACCTGTCAACATTCCACCAACCCGACCGTACATGTCCAGGATACACGATCCAGAATCTCCATCCTCAGAGAAGGGTTGACGGCGTTGTCCTCTCTTCTTATGCCCAAGAATACACCACTCTTCAGAGATAAACTCTTTTCCTAGTACTGGCATTCGACATACTGACTTAACCTCGTTCGCAACACCGAAGGTGAGGCTTGTACTTCGACCAAACTTTGCCACTACCATAGCGCGCTGATTCTCCAGACTTCGGGAAGCTTCGTTCGGAAATCTTATTTCAAACTCCTGTACAGTTCTAGTGAGATCGTAGGTGTTTGTGTGATGGAATGGAAGCTGTTTCTCAACGCGTCTTCGGTCTTCATCGCCAAGTTCATCATAGAGGACTCTCCACAGTTCTCTATCTGCGCGGGGACCTGCCACGACCATGTTTCTCATTTCGCTGAAGACAGTCTCATGCTTATCTTGGTGTAGTTCAACTAAGGCCCAATCCCTTAGACGATCGGCGCCTGTCTTTGAAGTAACAAGACTGTACTTGGGAGAGTACAAGACATGTCCAATGATACGTGATTTCCTGTCGTGAAGCTTTCCAAATTTTTCCTTCATTTCTTTGGCCCTATCCAGCTCCTCCCTCTGAGCTGGCGTAGCTTTATCTCCAAGGTTCTGAAGCATGGCAGTGTAGTCTGAGAGTTGACGAACAAAATATTCGTAGGTTTCTTGTCCCGGCTGAATGACCATGTTTGGAGCATTGCCGTTATGGTCGTAATCGACATTCGGAAAGCTGTCGTTGAATAGCACATGGCGGCAGGTGACAAAAAGAAGTTTGTCTGTGTCCTTAATGCGAACATAGAACCCTTTGGTGCCTTCGCGAAAAGGAGTCGCCTTATTCGCAATGCAAGCTCCAACAAACTCAGAAAGCTGTGCGTCCATTTGGACATCGTCTGTGATGGGCTGGGACGTCAACTTAGGAGAGTTGAACATGGAAACATAAGCTTCCATTATTTCGACTTCCATATCGTTAATACCGTAACCCTGAAGAATCTTTCGGCAGTCCAGTGTAACCTTGGATCCCAACAGTCTATCAACAGAATTTGGCTGGACAGAGATGAGAAGCTTTGGGAACATTTCGTCTGGCTCAGCAATGGTGCCAGGACGTCGACAGTATCCGAGTCTGAGGATGTCGATCGCTGTCCAGTTGATGTCTTTCAGTGCATTTATGATAGCCGATCGCAGTTCGCTACTCGCCTGGTCCCATAGAGAAACAATTGCGTGTTCCCCAATTGGATCAAGCGTCTTGAGCACCGTCCAGCCATCATGGACAGGGCTCCAGGGCTCATTTGTGTTAGATCTAGCGACAAGTCTGGGACAGCTGAAAAGCCCGACGTAGTATCCATCCGCTTCTTCGTTGGTGATGTTTGTCTCGGCCATGGTAGAACCGGGCTCAGTCTTCTCTTCTTCTTCCTAAGACGGCGAAAAAATGATCTCGGCAAAAGGCGATGGAGGGCGCGACATGATGGCTGATATTTATAGGCAAAGCGGCAAGTAATTAAACTCAAGGTTCATGAATCCGCAAAAGTTTGATGTGAAGGTTGAGTTTTGGCTGATATCTATGTTCTTCACACGAAGCTTTTCTGCCTGCGCTCCCACTCTCGGTGGAGCGCTCCTACCCACTGTGAATCAACAGGCAGCATCCTGCTGAAATTTCGATGTTTCATTGGCCCAAATTCTGCCACTCTTCAGATCACTCTGCCTCTCACCGCCTTCAGATCCAGTATATAATCTCGCCCTGCCCCTCCAAGCTACGCTTTTCCTTTCTTCTTTTCTCCTTAGCTCTCTTTGCCTTTTGGCTTAGATCAAGTGTTAGTATCTGTTCTTTTCAGTTTAATCTCTGAGAAAAGATGTCTAAGGACATCAATCGTGATTATCTCCTATTTTTGAAACTCGAGGTGGTCTCCTCTGTGCTTGCAACATGATTTCCCACCCACAGTGTCCCTGGTATTACACTGCCTCCAGGTGACGAGAGATGCACTTTGAGCTCTTTGTTTATCGTTGCGTGCTCGGGCTTGCCTGGGCAGTGAGAAAAGAACTCCATTCGTCGTGATCATGCTATGTGTGATACGTGATATCGACGACAGATGATGATTGTAGCCCGGAAAAAAGACAGGTCTCGCACCTCCACTCCTGTGCTGTAGATCCCTTTCGTGATCATCGCCACCTAGTGCTAGGCAAATA
>NC_031679.1:1010121-1031889 GCF_000149555.1 Fusarium verticillioides 7600 | reverse complement strand
GCCCGCCATCTGAATGAACAAACAACTAGCGTAGCTCCAACCTCCATCTTCTCCAGAGCCTCATCCGCAGAGCCTCATTCGCCCTCCATCAAACCGCCATCATGTCCTCCGACACTCCTCTTCTCGATCCCTCCATCTTCTCCCACCTCCAGGAGAAGCTCGATGAAGAGTCCGCCGTTCGTGATAACCTCACCCAGATTATCCAGCGTCTCGAGCGCGCCGTTGCCACCGCTCAAGGTCTTCTCTCTCGCGTCCACTCTACGCCCCGCGCTCGCTGTCAGTTTTTCACATGTCACTGTTCGTAATGCACAAATCTGATTAGAGAAAATGCAGACCCTGCGCTTGTATCACAGGTTGAGGATGCTATCAAGGAAGAGGTCACTATTGTGAAGGAGCTGAATGAGGTAGCCAGCAAGCACCCATATTACAAGTACGATCTGCCAGCCATGTCAAAAAGCGTCAAAATCTGATTCGGCGACAGGTACAACAGCAAATGGGCGAGGGCCGTTCAAAATGCCATCGGCACCGCTGTCTACACTGCCTGGCTCGGCGGTCTAGGCTCTGACGCCCAGCCTGCTTCTCTCGGTCGCCTTCTCACTCTCGAGCAAGTTGGCGAGGTCTTCCAAGGTCCGCGAGCCATCTCCAAGCCTATATAGAAACCTTGACGCTAACATGCCCTTAGTCCCCACAAACCTCAAGGACCGCGATGCCTTCCACTTCACCATTGAGGAGTATCTCCTATCTCTGACGGACCTCACCAACGAGCTTGCTCGTCTTGCTCCCAACGCTGTCACCCTCGGAGACTTTGAGCTTCCTCTCGTTATTAGCGGGTTCATCAAGGATCTCTTCGCCGGGTTCCAGCTTCTCAACCTCAAGAATGACATTCTCCGCAAGCGAGCTGATGCTGTCAAGTATGACGTCAAGAGAGTCGAGGATGTTGTCTATGATCTGAGCCTGCGTGGACTGGTCAAAAGGGCTGGAGAGGGTGACACAGAGATGGCTGCTGCCGAGTAGGTTATCGATATAGTTGAATATCCGAAATCTAAAAGTTGAGGACATCAATCAATGATTAAAACCGGCCGCAGTTATCAGGCCCGTCCATATACAGTTGAGATTGTAATCACACTTATGCTAACGACGTGAGATATGAAATGTTTCTATTTTCTTGTAATAGCGCATATCACGCCCTTGGGTACATGCCGTAGGAAATTCGAATGTCTTGATCCCCGATTGACCTTGGCTGATGCTAATTTTTTGGTTACATTAAAAATACACCATGATATATCCCACTTCTAAACTCCAAGCCAGGTTCAATATAGTAAACAAGCTTTATATAGCTCATCGTTAGTCGTGTCGAAATGTACACTTGTCTCCTCTAGCACACTTGCCCTGCTGCCAGAAAGTACAAGGCTTGGTGCCAATGAGTGCTTTGTTAGCAGGCTTGTGTGGCGGCAGAGTAGGCTTCTTCTTCCTTCCGTCTTTTCCATCCCGGTCGCGGTCATACGTCCGTTCACGGTCCCAACCGCGGTCTTGGTCTCTATCTCGGTTGTATGCTCTGTCTCTATCCCATTCTCGTTCCGCTGCGGGTGGTGGAGGCGGAGGCGGGACTTGCTGTCCTTGTGCCATTTGGGTGAGCACCATGTACTGCTGATATGAAGGATCGTTGGGGTTGAGATATGAAGCAGCATTTGGGGTTGCGGTCGAGGCTTGGCCTGAAGCCTGCGACGGCTGGTTGATAGCGGCCAGGATAGACTGGAGCTGGATATCGGGGATTTGCGGCTGCTGCTGCGCAGGTGCAGTCGTCGTCTGTGGCTGGGGCTGAATTTGCTGCAACAAAGCCATGTAAGGCGCATAGGCCTGTTGTTGCTGAGCATAATAGGCCGCCCAGTCCTGAGGATTGGCTGGGGCTTGGCCAGACGAAGCACCGACAGCTGCTGCTTGCAAGGCGTTGGCCTCCGCTTCTGCGCGCGCACGTTCTTCGTCTGCTCTTTTCTGTCGAGATACCAGCTCTTTGTTGTGCCCCATTTGCCACTCGCGGACCTTCTCTTGATCATGAAGAATCCATTCTGGAGGCGAGTTGCTGGGAAATGGCATGCCTGAGAGAGACTTGGCCACACCTTCAATGGCACCTCCGCAAAGACGAGTAGGCATGTCGGAGTAATGGAAAGCACGCCAGACATCGTTCGTGATTGGGTTCGAGTCTCGCCAGCTCTTGACCTTATCGGATTTGAGCAGGGCAATGACCTGTTCCAACACGGCACGGCCAGCGATAAGAGGTAGAGTATCATTAGCTAGGGCCGGATGGGGCTGTGGTTGAGAAGCATGTTGAGGGGATGTGCGAGCCACCGAAGAGACGCCTCGGAGGTTGCCTAGAATCGAATCGAGACGAGTCGCTGGATTATTCTTCGCCTCGATGCGTTGTAGGGCCGTGTAGAGTGCTCCATCAGATCCCATTTGCTGCTCATCACGCCATCGATGCTGGATCTCTTGGAACTTTGCATCATCAGGCAGAAATTGTGTCTTCTGTTGATCAGTTCCAGCAGCCTCGAGTATCGGTGACTTGGGTGAGGGTGGTATGTCATCGGGGTCGGTATAGATAGC
The DNA here is from genome assembly GCF_000149555.1 of Fusarium verticillioides 7600. Lineage (NCBI taxonomy): Eukaryota > Fungi > Ascomycota > Sordariomycetes > Hypocreales > Nectriaceae > Fusarium > Fusarium verticillioides. The sequence continues at coordinate 1,029,288 of NC_031679.1, read as the reverse complement.
CATGAGCTCCCGTTGCTCCCTATCGGCGATGCGCTGCTGTTCGTCTGTTGTAAAAGTGACATTTCCGCCTCGAGTAACGAAGTTCTTGTTTCGGACATCTGTTGGCAGCCTAGAGAAGTCGATCGCGACAGGTCCCATCCAAGGTTGATAAGGAACGTCTTCATCTTCCTCTTCTTCCTCTTGGTTCGCACGCTGTTTGAGTACCATTCCTTCAGATCGATCGTCGGCGGCATCTCGGGTCATGTTCGACTCTCGTCCTTCGTCCTCGGCTTCTTCCTTCTGGAAGATCCTAATCTGAACAAGCTCGGTTTCAGGCTTCCAGCTGACTCGAAGCTTACGGCGAGCCTCTTTTCGGAGACGCTTGGCCTTCTCTTCGGGCGATTCGGAGATTTCAGTCCCATTTGTCTCCTTTTGTGCAACAGGAGCCTCGGCTTTTGGTGCATTGATCGAGTCTAGTAGCGAAGCAATACCGGACAAGGCGCTGGCTGAGCTTGAGGTCGGAGCGGTTGTAGTCCCATTTCGAGGTGCCGGTGGTTTCGTCTCAGTTCGTGATGGCTTCGCTTCGGCTTTTATCTTGTCATCACTTATGACCTTCACGTCTGCTTTGGTTTCAGGCTTTGGTGCAGGTTTGGCTACTGGTCTGGGTTTGCCAGGCAGAATAGAAGCTGCTGCTGCCTTTGCTGCACTGGTTTTGGATGCTGATTGAAGTTGAATCTTGGGCTGGGCAAGTTTCCTGCTAAGAGCATTGCCGCTAGATTCTACTGCAATCTTTTTAACCGTCCTTGTTTCAGCCTCCTCGTCTCGCCCACGCTTGGCCGAAGGCTCCGTCCCCGGTTTAGCCTTCGCTCTGCTTGACGCAGAAGTGCCTTGATAGCCTGTGCTTTCGGGCTCACTGGCCTTGAGCTTCTTGACTTTGACTGTTATCTCTGATACAAGCTCTTTGACCTCCGAGTCTCCCTTATCGGCAAACCGTTTCCTCACTGATTCAAAGTTTGTTGTCTCGGCGATCTTTTTCGTCATAGGAAAATGTGTAAACATCTCAAGGACAATCTTGGGGAGTTTTCCCGAGAAGTCACTCGCTTTGATACACATGATCAGCGCATTCACCAAACTTAAAACTAGCTTTTGGTGGCCGCCGAGGTTATCCAATACCGCATCATCTGCATGCTCGATAGTGGCATCCAAAGCTCGGTAGAGTATTTCTTTCTTCTGTTCGAAGTCCTGTCGGTCCTTTGCAATCACATCTTCCGGCTTCTTGTCCTTGATAGCTTGGTCGAATTCCTGCTTGGCACGGTTCATGTCGGTGCGAAGTTTGATGAAGTACTCGCCTGCTTGTTGAACGCGGGATGCAATGAGGGCATTGGTACGTGCAACAGACTGCTCGATGTGCACCATCCCGATGGCATCCCATGCAGCAGCTTCAGCAGGGTCGGCTGGGCGGGTAGCTGCACGGATCTGGACATGGTTAGACATAGAACCTACCAAAGACTGTACCGGATAACTTACGGGCTTACCACGCTCTTCCTCAAGCTCTTTTTTTGCCTTTTTCTCAGCTTTGTTCTTCGAGGCCTCATCAGATTTAAGTTGCTCTTTGAAAGCATGCGGGTACTCCGTGTATTTGGGACGCCGTTTGCCTAAGCCCTTCATGGAACGATCAAAGTCATCCAAAAGCACCTTGGCCTCCATGCGCCTCTCGTCAAGCCCGCCTTTATCTGGAGAGGGGCGGTATTGGCTGGTGAAACGCCCCTGGACTTCACAGGGAAGACTGTAACCAAGTTCAGGGACCATCTGCCTTCCGCTACGGGGTGGCAGTGCCACAAGAGGGGCAAGCTTATCATAGCTCTTAGGTGCGGGAAGCTTAATTGTTCCCTCATGAACCAAATGAGGAAGCCCTTTGATAGCAGGAAATTTGGCTTGGGCGGCCTTAGTGCGCTTATCGAACTGGTTGATTAACTGGGCTTCTTCAGGCGTGGGAGTCGGAGCTGAGAGGCTATCGAGATCATCAACCTTTTTCACAGCAGGAGAACCAACAGGCGAGTCGACATATGCTGCAGTGGGTTCTGGGGTCAGGGTAGGAGTGTTGACTTCAGTCTTCGCTGCCCGCTTCCTCTTCTTAGGAGGCAGTTCGTTCGTCACGGGTTGAAGGGTTCCGGTATCTTGATTCGTGCCTGGTTGTGACAGAATGTATTGCGTGTTGGCTGTGGGTGGTGATGTGGCGTTATTGATGAAGTGGGGTGGCTGCTGATGATGTATCGGCTGCTGGAAATTCTGACCCGGCAGAGGCTGCGAGGTTTGGGGATAGGCCATAGGTTGCTTAGGAGCAAACTGAGGCTGTGGTGGTGGTTGTTGCGGTTGGTTTTGTTGCAGCTGCTGCTGAGGCTTAGGAGGTTGCTGTTGAGGCTGAGGTTGCTGTCGTGCTTGCGGATGGCTATGTTGGAAGTTCAGTTGTTCAGTCGGTCGTGGTTGAGGCGTCTGGCCGTTCACTGGAGGTGAAAAAGCAGCTTGGTTGTACTGTTGCTGATTCTGGACCGGGGATGGCTGGGGTGGTCGACTGAAATTATGACCTGGGGTATAAGCAGACGGGATGCCGTCAAACTGCTGCACTGGTGTATGGCTCTGCTGCCTACTCGTTTGTGGCATTACATGCTGCTGAGAAAACTGCTGGATAGAAGGTTCGAAGGATGACTCATTTTGTGGTGCCATAGAATATGGGAAATTGGTAGACTGAGGATGACTTGATAGTTGTCCAATGCCAGCCATGGCGTTATCCAGGTTCATTTTGCTGTGTTGACCGTAGATATCAGTGTGAATTCCACTGAAATCTGTGTCCATTACATCTTGTGACTGTTGTGGATATTGTTGGTTCATGGAGAGAGAGTCATGGCTTGGGTGGTAGCTTGCTTGGTCCTGTTGAGAGCCATGCAGAGTGCTTGAGAGGAAGGGGTGACTTTGATCAGAGTCGAAAAAGTTTGATGGGGAAGCATCTTGAGGATTAAGTTGTGAGTAGGCTGACTGCTCACTCACAGGCTGTGACCAAGGCTGATGGGGGTCAAATTGGCCGCCTTGGCTTGCAAAAGCATAGTTATTGTGCCATTGATGCTGTGTCTCATCGGCGCCGCTTTGGCCATTGTTTGACCAAGACTGCATCTTGTGATAGATGCTGTGTTTAGAAGAGGCAGCTGCTACAACAGCAATACGACCACAGAGACCAAGGGTCAATTATCCTGAACAGCTTTAAGAGCTATTGCATGATATTAGCAATCATTGCTACCTTAAGATGAGGTGCGAGTGTGTAAACGCGAAGGACGTGATGAAGGAAATGAGTAAGGGCAGTCAGTTGAGCCTCGTGCAACAGCGCGAGGGCGTGGCTGGGGGTTGACGTAGCCTTATCTGAAAAGCGAGAAATAATGTACTGACATACGTAAATTAAGCTGATAAGTGACTTTATGCAAGTGTCTTGCTGTTAGGCAGAGGTTTTCGGCTATCGCATATGCAGGTGGCCCACCATAGAAATACGCTAGTCGATAAACGGACGGGCAGACAAGGGTCGAAGTCTTGGAGAAAGGGACAAGGTGAATGAATCTGAAAGTCTAGAGAACGCAAAAACAACCATCAGCAAAGTCTGCAACAAGAACTAGAAGGTCAGTAGTGAAGTAAGTGATGTGAAAATAGTATAAAAGGATTCTCGTGAATTTTCTGCAGGATTAAGGCGTAGAGGGCGTTGATAAAGAGCATCCATCCATCTTCCATTAATAAGAGGCCGTTAAGTGGTTTAGCAAAAGGGTGTATGGCTGGTTGACCAAAGGTTGGACAAAGAATTGAGTGCGACAGGCTCGTCGACAAAGAAACTCGAGGGGGGAGGGAAATCGAGAATGATAAACTCGAACCAAAGTTTAAAATAAAATAAAAATTGGCTTTGTCGAAAAAAATTTGATCTCTGAAGCAATTCAGATTGCTTTGTTGGAAAATAGGTAGTAGGTAGTGGCATTCTGGAATGACTTTGGTAGTGGAGCCACTGTTTCCTTCAGATGAGTGTGCACCCGCATTTTAGTGTAGCGTAGTCCCTGTGATGTTGCTGTCTTGGGGTGCCGCTGAGCAGAAGTTGGAGCTGAAGACAGCGTTATTTCCAGCCCCTGTACCCAAGCAAGCGCCTGGAAAGACAGGCGCCTGCAACGTCGCAAAGATGATGATCAACAGCCATGACGCCCTTTTTGACTCTGAATGAATGAATGAATGCTCTTTATATCATCAAATACTCGTGCCGCAGCTTTTTTAGGTGCGCGTTCGCCTGCAAACTGGCCAGATTGTGGATGCCTGGTTTTCGTCACCTGGACCTCTCTGGGTTACCCAGCCGCCACAGCTCTTCGCCCCTAGAAGACGATGCTGAGGAGCTTTTATCTCCAAGCAAGTCTCCACGACGGTAACCATCTCTTCATCTCGCAATTTAAATGCTGCAGAGAGTCCAAGTGGTGGTTGGTTCCATTGTTATAGAGAAATCACAGATACGATGCTGCTGCTTTGGTTCATGATGGCGGGCAGTATGACCGAGCCATGCAGAATGACGCGACAGAGGTAAAGAGGTTGATTGGTGCAGGGTGGAAAAGGGAATGGGGTCAAGTTTGGGCATACCCTTTGATTCAGATAAGGCTCCTTCAGTACAGTAAATCTGTCCGTCTTCCTACCAAAAGATGCGGAGCAACTCTATTGCCATCTGTATATTGAGCAAGTCGCGTGGTGTTTACAACATTATCGAACGGAGGTGTGACCTGTCGGAGAGGCAAAGAGAGCAGCACAAGGGTGACCCGTTGGTTCGCCAGGACAAGGCGGTTGACGCGGGCGCAGATCCGAAGGATGAGCACAAAGATGGGAATTAAAATACCAAGCGCAGCTTATATATAAACGCGTTTGACCTGCTGAGCGCCAGTCAGCGTTTGTCGCGATGGTTGATGGTGGTTGATGAAGTGTCGTCGGATCGAAGAGAATGAAGAGAAGTCCCTGGCGATTTCGCATGGAGCTCAGAGAACGGACCTCGACGTGTTTGTCTATGATGTGGCCCCATATCTCAGGCACAAACACGATCATGACGGTGGGCAACTGAACTGGCAAGTGCCCCTTTGAGAAATCAGCGGGCCCAGCACCGTGGCACTTTCCATGTCCAATCGTGTCGGCGCTTGCATCGGTCCGTGCTTCCAGCTTGCGCGCCATCGGGGAAGCTTTCCAGCAACCGTAGTATTGGATCGTGGCCTCAAGCTGCCATCAACCTAATTGATACGTTTTCTTGACTTGAAGATTGGCTTAAGGTTCTATACCTAGGATCCTCTAAGGCTACAATATCTTGTTTCGATTTACGTTGCCTCCTACAATCAAGCCCTCTGTGAACAAGCGACCTGGCCATTCTCCTGAATTACATCCCACTATCACCCACCACCTTAAGCTCTCGACGTCCCGACGTCATCTGCCAATATGGCAACCAAGGGAAACTCTCTGCGCGATCGCCAAATAGGTTTGCGATGCTCAATACTCAGTGCGGCCCTCGTTCTTTGACTAATTCTTATTCAGCGTCGCTAAAGAAAATCCTCAACCTGAACGAGAGTGTCGAATCCTCCGAGGCCGACGAAGCCCATGCCAATGGTTTACTCGCTCCTGTTGCGCCTATCCTCGATGCAGATGGCAACCCTATCTGGAAGGTACTGGTCTTTGATGATCTTGGTCGGGATGTTATCAGCAGTGTTATGCGCGTCAGCGACTTGCGGTCAATGGGCGTAACCATGCACATGTAAGTCGACGAGCCTCACGAAGATGTACAATGTTTAACATGGGCTGCGCAGGCACATTGGCGGCGCAAGGCACCCCATCCCCGATGTCCCAGTCATCTACCTCCTCGAACCGAATGCGCAAAACCTCCAAGCCATTACATCCGACTTACAGAAGGGGCTTTACACTCCCGCTTACATCAACTTTCTATCCTCTCTCCCTCGTGTCCTGCTTGAGGAGTTCGCTACACAAACTGCTGCTGCTGGAACATCCGAACACATTGCTCAGCTTTTTGACCAATATTTAAATTTCATTGTCGCTGAACCAGATCTATTCAGTCTGGGCATGCAAAAAGAGCATACATATTGGGCATTGAACAGTGCAAACACCAGCGACGAGGAGCTTGATCGCGTAGTGGATAAAATCGTCAGCGGTCTATTCAGTGTAATTGCTACTATGGGTATGCCAGACATTCTGTGTTCAAACTCGACATGCTGATAAATTTTACAGGAGTCATTCCTATTATCCGATGCCCCAAGAACGGTCCTGCAGATATGGTCGCCGCGCGACTCGACCGAAAACTCCGAGATCATATTCTCAACTCAAAGGACAACCTCTTCTCTGGACCGCGAACGAACGCTTCATCAAATACTCACTCTTCCCGACCCGTACTCATTCTTCTCGATCGAAACGTTGACTTGGTGCCAATGCTTTCTCATTCTTGGACATATCAAAGTCTGGTTCACGATGTTCTCAACATGAAGCTCAACCGCATCACCATCGAAAGCCCTGCGGAAGAAGGAAACCCTGCCAAGGGTCCCACGAAGAAGGGTTACGATTTGACTACAAACGACTTCTTCTGGGCCAAAAACGCTGGCAGCCCTTTCCCTCAAGTAGCGGAGGATATCGATGCTGAATTGACCAAATACAAAGAAGAAACCGCTGCGATTACGAAAAGGACCGGTGTTACAAATTTTGAGGACTTGCAGGCCGACACCAGCGCTAGCGCTCAGCATCTCAAGGAGGCAATAACGTTACTCCCTGAAATGAGAGAACGTAAAGGCATTCTCGACATGCATATGAACATCCTGGCGGCTTTGTTGACAGGAATAAAGGATCGCCAGCTTGACAACTATTTCCAACTGGAGGAGAATGTTGTGAAGCAGACCAAACCTCAGATTATGGAAATTATTAGTGACAGTACCAAGGGTTCTGAACCCGCTGATAAGCTGCGGTTGTTCATCATCTGGTACTTGAGTACGGAACAAGAGGTGAACCGACAAGAATTCGAGGGTTTCGGAAAGGCCCTCTCAGAAGCTGGCGTGGATGTGTCATGTCTGCCCTACGTTCGACAGTAAGTTTTTTGAAAGCATTGATTTGTCTTGCGTATACTGACCAGGACAGGGTTCGCGCTACAACCAAGATGACACAACTCACTACCATCAACAACAACACTGCTCAGCCTGCTCAAACTTCAGACCTCTTCGGCCGCTTCTCATCTATGTCGTCTCGTCTCACCGACCGCCTCAAAGAATCAGGCGTGCCCACTGGTCTCTCATCAAACTTTGAAAGCCTCATCAGTGGCGTGAAAAACTTCCTCCCTGTCGATCGCGATTTCACAGTTACGAAGATCGTCGAATCGATCATGGATCCTTCGTCAGCCTCCTCTTCAGCTATTGCCAAGACAGAGGACTACAAGTACTACGATCCTAGATCCGCCAATGCTCGAGGCAGCATGCCTGCACCAAGTGCCATGCGGTCTGGGGCTGGAACTACTCCAGGTGGCATGCCTGGTTCCCAAGTGTCCGGACAGACAGCTAGCTTTGGTCAAAGAAGACAAGGATTCAGTGAAGCTGTCGTTTTCACTGTTGGTGGCGGTAGCATTGATGAATATGGTAACCTGCAGGAGTGGGTGAGTCGAACAGGGGGCGACAGGGCTAAGAAGAGGGTTGTATATGGCAGCACAGAGATGATGAATGCTGCCGAGTTCATCAAGGAGGAACTAGACACACTGGGAAAGGAGGTATCACCATGATACTTTGGCTTTGAAGAATAGATGATAGGATTTCCGGATCATGAAGGCACACTAAAAGCTTGCAACTTGGTACAAACTATTCCTTCCAAGGTCCTCTCGTCCCTCGTCAACAGTGAAATAGTGCTGTTGATGTGTTTCTGAATCACTGAAGACCTTGAGACTGAATCTATGTGTGATGGCCAGAATACTGACGAGTAGCAAACTAAAGCAAGTCACCAAAAGAAGTCATTTCTTTAATCTCCTTCTTTCATCAATCTCACACCTCTTGTGATATCTTCAAAGTTGCATTTTATTGTCGCGTGCTACCCTAAGCCTTTCCGAGTCGTTAAGCGGAACATTTTAGAACCGGGCGTGGGAGCTAACCGCCAAGGGTGCCTGAGCTACTGTAAGGTACGTACCGATCTAATGTGAGAACAACACCGCCTGAATGGAAGAGACCCGTAGGTCCCGTCACAGCCTGGTTTGGTTTGGTTCGGCCTCGCCTGGCCCTGAACAGAACTGAATGCGCCAAAACATCAAATCTTATTGGCACTCTCTACTTGTCCCATTGTTTCCCTCAGCATCGACAAACATCGCCAACTCGTATCATCAACAAAACACCACGCGATTGATCGTTTCGTATCTCGATTATATTCGCAAACCCTACGGCGCGTTTCATTCGTAGACGATATCTCTCGCCCGATCGCGCGTCCATCACAGCCTCCCTCGCAATGGACGAGTCCCCCGTTAAGACAGAGGGCGCCACTCGTCATCGCGCTGGGTACAAATCATGGAAGAAGAAGTATAGAAAGATGCGCATCGTGTTCGATCACAAGATGCATGATGGCGAGGAGTTGCACAAGCAAGAAGACAAGGCTGCTGCATTGGTCAAGCGCTTGGCTGTTGAGAACGAGTAGGCTATCTCCAGTCCATCAACCATTTACCAGCAGACACGATACTAACCTACTACCAATAGCCGCTTATTGGATCTATTACTCGAAATCAACAATTCGCCTCAAATTCCTCCCGAGAAACAAGTCGATGTGTCCCTCGAGCCTCCAACCCAAGCCGATGCGCTTGTCCATCCCCTGGATGAAGGACATGAGCTACCTAAGGACACACCCAAGAAGAAGCTTGAAGACCTCGTCAAGAGTGTACCACATTCATCATACAGCAGCGCCAAGGAGACATTACCACAAATCGTCAACGATCTTAAGGCTGTCGATGGCGAAACTTATCCTGCCGATTTCTTATCTGCCGATGACATCGACAACTACATCTACGAAATCGACATGGCCCTCAACCCTGAGAATATGCTTCCTACACTCGCTCCCCGCGCTCATCCTGGTAACCACCATCAATCACATCCCCATCTCAAGAATCCTACAAGTGTGACAAATTGGCTGCGCAAACATGCCCCCAAGATTTTCCTCCAGGACGGAGAAGCACATGGAGACGCAGACGATGCTGAAGGTGGCCATACCGGCGGGCGTAAGACGCGTGGATCACGAGGTGAGCGCGGTGGAAGAGCCAGCACAAGGGGCAAGCGCGTCAGTGCTGCAGCTCGCTCAGCAGCAGCCGCAGATCGTGATGTGGACGCCAGCATGGATGAGGATCAGGAGCTCGCCTCAACACCTGCTGTGAGGGGCAAGCGCAAGAGAAACGCAGAAGACGACACGGGATACAAGCCTCGTGGCTCATCAACGAGGCCAACGAAGAAGAAGCGTAAGAGCGAAGCAGCAGAAGGAACACCAAGCGCACGCAAGTCCAAGAAGGACAAGGAGGCGCCTCTAGCTTCTGCTGAATAGGCCCGGCATAGGGCTGATCAGATACGTCTGTGTCCAGACACGCAACCTTGCAATAAAGGGTGCTATTGTTAGAGCGAGAGTAGCCGCTCTCGACTGTATGGTCAAAGCTTGCAAAATTGTATTACTACATATCGAAATCGAAGAACAGAGCCCTACGGACAGAATCCGTATGTATGCGAAAATCCCCGGCATCAGAATAGCATGCCTCGACAACCGCGGTTTTTCTTCCGGCCAACCGAGGCCATCTCGATCGGGTCAACCCGGGCCTACGGGTGTGTTTATCCTCTGTACTTGTCAGTCTTTGATGTCAGCCTTTTTATACGATTCTTTTCATTTTTATATACACGTGCGGGCTTAAGCCGAGGCATTCCCCGCCATGGGGCTGCATAGAGACGCTGAAGCTAGGAACACGCACATCTGTTTTCTTTGGAACGGGGGAAAAGGGAAACAGGGAGTTGGTTGCTATTGTTGCTTTTCTGAAACAGGGAATTATTTTGGAGATTGGGTGTCGGTTACGCTAGCTACGGACAACTACCGAGGGTTGACAGCAAGCAGTATGACAAAAAGAGGCGTCTGAAGCGGCATCTACCAAGAGCAGCTGTGTATTGTTGTATCGTACATGTGAGAAGAGGTCCAGGGACATGTTTCAAGGTCCAATAGATTTGCTTTATGCTCAATTTGAGCACATCTTATGACTCTAACACCCTTTGATCCGCGACTAAAGGAGGACTAGGAGGAATGCACTATGGGGAACGAGTGGTCACAAGGCGAATGGCCGGGGAAGATCTAGGTGAAGAAAACTATAAAGCTGGGTATCCCATCTTGTCTATATGCTAAGAACAAGCTTGCTTTCTACATGGCATCTGCTTTCCAATATTCGGCGGCATGATACATGCTGTCTCCTCTTCAAATCTTTGCTTTTACATATTCAGAAAACCCAACATCCTATCCAACCACAATGACGATGGAGGAATGCTTTTCATAAGTCGTTAGCCCACTGCATGTGTCTATGCAGAAGGTTCCGGTTCATGATTGCTCTTGACGACGCCAACTTCCTTTCTTCATAGGAAGTGAGTGGCCAAGAGATCGCAAGAGGTGACGCTCTTGTGGTTCTCAAGACTGTGAGATGCTATTCAGGTTGTGACAACATATTCGACGCCGATCTTTTAAGAGTTCATGAAATAGCGGCTACTCTTTGCGGAGGCATAAGAGGCCAGGAAGGTGGAAGCGGAATTAGAGGCTAAAGGGAGGCTGTGAAAAACGACAGATGGCAATGTGTTTACAGCTTCTCCTTGAGGGTTCGCTTGAGGCGGCGCTCAACGGCATCCATGTACTCGTTGGTGGTGACATAGTCCTTGCGCTCAGACTTGCCAGTGGCAAGGGCAAGATCCTTGGTCATGATACCGTCAATATCGACAGTGTCAATGCAAGCCTGCTCGAGGCTCTCGGCAAAGGCAACAACCTCGGGGGTGTCATCGAGCTTGCCACGCTGGACGAGACCACGGGTCCAGGCGAAGATGGAGGCAATGGGGTTGGTGGAGGTCTCGTTGCCCTTCTGGTGCTCACGGTAGTGGCGAGTGACAGTGCCGTGGGCAGCCTCAGACTCGAAAGTCTTGCCATCAGGGGTGATGAGAACGGAGGTCATGAGACCGAGAGAGCCGAAACCCTGAGCGACAATGTCGGACTGGACATCACCATCGTAGTCTGTAGATGTTAGCTTTCGTGCGTCTCAAAAAGAAAGAGTCTGAACAAGTGTTCAGACCACGAGGATAGACTTACTCTTGAGGGCCATGATGTAACCGCCAGAGCTCTTGATCATCTGGGCGACCATGTCATCAATGAGACGGTGCTCGTACCAGATCTTCTTGGCCTCGAAGTCCTTCTTGTAGGTGGACTCGTAGATCTCCTGGAAGATATCCTTGAATCGACCATCGTACTTCTTGAGGATGGTGTTCTTGGTGCTCATGTAGAGAGGGAGCTCCTTGTCAAGAGCCAGCTTGAAGGAAGCGTGAGCGAAACCAGTGATGGACTCGTCGGTGTTGTACTGGGTCTGAGCGACACCACCGCCGTTCTTGAACTGGAAGACCTCAATCTCTTGAGGCTGGCCACCCTCGGGGGTGTAAACCATGGAGAGCTTACCAGGGCCGGGCAGGACAGCATCCTTGGCGCGGTACTGGTCACCAAAGGCGTGACGGCCAATGATGATGGGCTTCTTCCATCCAGGAACAAGACGGGGAATGCGGGGGATGACAATGGGCTCACGGAAGACGGTACCACCAAGGGCATTTCGGATGGTTCCGTTGGGGGAAAGCCACACTGGACATGCAAGTTAGCCGAATTCAATTTTGTTAAGCTGACTACTGCAGGTTTCATTCGCTTTTGCTGCTGCTTGTTTCCCCTCATGTTGCTTTTCCTGCATGCCTCATGTATGCGGGGTTGCGATTGGCGGGGTGAACATCGAGGCGCAACGCGAACTACCACAGGGCCGGAATGGGAATCAACTTACTCTGCTTCAGCTTGAACTCCTCGACACGAGCCTCATCGGGGGTGATGGTAGCACACTTGACACCGACGGAGTACTTCTTGATAGCCTCGGCGGCATCGATGGTGACCTGATCGTTGGTCTCATCACGGTACTCAAGACCAAGATCATAGTACTTGAGGTCGATGTCGAGGTAAGGAAGGATGAGCTTATCCTTGATGACCTGCCAGATGATGCGGGTCATCTCATCGCCGTCGAGCTCGACGACAGGGTTCTTGACCTTGATCTTCTGGTGGGAAGCCATTGTGCGGACGGCGAAGGGAGAGATGGTTTGGATGGCACCGAAGGAAGCTCGGACAGGGCGGATGGCGGATGAACTAACAGCGACACGGCGCAGCGAAGACGAGAGAAGAGATCGCTGAACGGAAGAGGCGAAGACAGCGGCGGGCATGATGGGCGGAAAAAAAGAAGAGGGAGAAGTTGGGAGTTTATAAAAGAGGTATAAAAAGGATCTGGGTACGGTAAGGCAGCCAGGTACGGGAACTGGAGTCGGGAATCGTCGCCGGAAGTTTGGCTCGACTTGGGACTTTCCTTTCCTTGAGTCGCTAGTCTAGTCGTTACAAACTGCAAGTGCAAGTGCCCAGCGCGGGGTGTAACTGCAACACGGACGGCAAGCGGTTGGTTTGGGGTCGGAAGTGGAGCGTGGAGGTCGGGTTCAGGAAGGTGCTTGGGGTGTGGTTTTGCACCTTCTAAACTTTCAACCGAGGATAGGTTTTCGGTTGATGTGCGGCGTCCGAGAGGAAAACCGACGATGCGACGGGGGAAGGAGAATATGGGGTACGTGTTGTGTTGGGTAGGGTAGGCAGGTGTGATGGATGCGTGGTTTCCCCCCAATGAGACGGGGTGAATTTGATCAAGAGGCGCCGCTAGTCGAATTGGAAGCTGGGGAATTTCGTCAGGTGTTAGTTACAGATGCGCGCGTAAGCAGGAATGGGAAGAGGGGAAATGGTTTATGAGGCGATTCATGTTTTGAGTGTTTTCTTTTCCCTCTGGGCTCTGGGCCTTGAGGGGTGTGGGTTTTAGGACATGTTTGTCCTGACGGGACCACGAAGGGCTTGGGTAGTGCATCTTTAATTCAGCAGAAATATGTATGATCCAATCCGAGATCAGATCTGTAGTATGTAGCTGCTGGAACTCTCAGATGAGGCGATTCTAGAAAAGGCATTGCGGCCTTCTAAAGTGCTCATGAGGAATATCGTTGGTCAATGACGATACAACTGTATCATGACACCTGTTGTGGCTGACAATTGACCACTGACAACGAGCGAAGCTAGCAACGACATGACATATAAAAGCTGCACTTACAAGACTCGATTCGATCGAAATGTCGTTTTCTCCTGGTGCTGAAGCTGTTGACGAGAAACGAGGTTGATGATGTAGAGATGGGATTTCAGCCAGAATCGAGAGAGAGAAATAGGAAGGACAAAAGAACATTCAAATCCCATTCTTCCGACAACGGACTGTTCTCTTTTCCTTTTAGCCTCGTAGGGTCCAAGGCCGAAGACGGATGATGCGGTGCGGGATATCAAACGTGGCTGACATGATCTTTTTAGACAATCGCATGCTGTGATATGACAGGGGTCGAGTCTCTATCTAAAGTGTCTACATATGACGTTCTTGTCCAACATGAAGCTCAACTTGACCTCAATTGACCATCTCACGATGATTTTCGAGAGTCTTTAGACCCCTCGTGGCCTCAATTACGTCCCCCCAACTCTCAGGGTGTGTCTCGAGTATTCCTTTTCTCTTCCTGCCAGGTTCTTTTGGGGATGAGGCTCGGTACCTGACCGAGCTGGGGCGCCGCATCAAAAGCTGCAAGCAGAGAGAAAAAATGCCCAGCCAGTCCCGGCCTCGACGGTTAACACTAGTGTCGATGGGTTCCGCACTTGGTCCCCCGCTCAGTGGGGGACGACGACTACCGCCGGACGCTACTTAAATTAGGCGCTACATCTCGTGCATGACAGCTGCTCTCGTTTTTTTGCCTCATCTCGGTGTTACTGTCGCCGAGTGCGGGAAGCTCCTCAGTTGATTTTGATACGGTTACAGGTGGTCGACCTTAAAACATGAGCTGGAAGTAAGCGGGTCCGATGCAAACCTCAGAACCTCGATCTGGTGTAGGTAGTATGACGATGCCCTGAGCTTCATATTGATTGATTTAAATAAACCCTTTTGGCACATTCGATCGGGAATAACACCTCCCGGCCTCTTGTATCTCGGCGCGGAGCGCATCTCCGTTCTCCAACTCGGATCTCCGGTCAAGGTATCCACTCTCCGCGCCGTCATCGGGGGACGATATTCGGTTGATGTCCGAGCAGGGAATGAGATACCGACACTCGATGCCGGATTTTAGAGTCGGGATATGTTGTGATTGTGAGCTTCCGAATAGTTCCAACTCAATAATTGCCTCTGGGTAAGCATATTTCCAACGTGCTTCATGACAGCGATGTGTCTGGTATATGTGCCGTTGTTGTAGTCGGATACGTACTTGTCCCGCGGGAATCATCAAAAGCCCAGTTCACGGGCCCTCCGACAGTGAAGGAATGAACTGGCATTTAAATACCTCATTCAGTCGAAACCAATGGTTGCTATAGCAGCACTGGGGTGTCCTTTCGTTCTGTCGTGCCTATCAAGCTCAGGGTAGGGGACTATCAACTCACATTTCATAAAGTCTCGGAAACAAAACCGGAAACAGGTATGCCACAGTGGCTGAAAATAATCATCGATATCCTTTCCGTTTATCGTCCCGGAATCACTTTCTATTCTAACATTCCTTACTTTGGCATAGTCCACCCAGCAACACTGCAAACATCCTGCATCAGCTCAAACGTCAAAGATCTCACCAACGCCTTCGTTTCCTCCCCGTCTGTTCTCAACAATATCCAATCTCCATCCTTCCCAATGCTTGAGTGACCTCTTAATCTCCTTGATCCGCTCGATCCGTCTCCTTGACTCCTCCTCTTGCGCCTTGCGGAATGCATCCTCGTCAAACTCCATGTCGTCGTCCTCGAGGAAATCATCATCATTACCACCGGCCAGAGCGTTGAGGCCACTCGTAAAAAAATCGCCAATTCCTCCTCCTCCAGGTCCCGATTTTCTACGCTGAGTTGGAGACATCGCATGACCAGGGGAGAGGTCGACATCATGGAAACCTGGACTAGTCGCCTCCAGTTCGCGACGTTTCTCAATCCATGCTCCACTTCGAAGCTCATACACTTCGCTCTCCAGCGCTCGGATCTTTCTCTCAAGCTTCTGGCGTTCCTCGTCCTCAAGTTCATCAACACCTTCATCGTCTAATCCGCCGCCACCCTCCATAGACTTCCTGCTTCGGAGCTTTGCATTTTCGCTCTCAAGCTTCTCAACCTGTGCCCTCAACTCTGTGACATCGTGTTCTGCCTTCTCCTTCTCCTTCTTGATCGCCTGTAAGCGGGAATCTTGCTCCTTATGTAATGTAGTCAGGGTCGTCGCCTTCTTATCCAATGCTTCAGCCTTCTTCTCCAGCTCATCACGAGCGCTCTTTACCTCTTCGAGCTCGTGCTCGAGAGTCTTGATCTTGGTCTCAGCACTTGTTCGTTCGCTACCTTCGCGGACTGCTTTCTCTGCTGTCCTCTCGAGGTTGTGCTTGAGGTCTTGTAGTTCGCGCTGAGCCTTACCCGCTGCAGCCTCAGCACGGGCTAGTTTGTCCTCCAGAGCAGTAACTTGTTCCTTTTCGGACGATGATCCACTGGCGTGTCGCTCCGCCTGTGCTCTGAGTCTCGATATTTCAATTTCCATAGACTCAATGGTTGCTGTCTTGGCCTCGAGCTCAGCCTTGAGATCTGCTGGAGGTGAGGCCACAGACATGGAAGGACGGTGGCCATGACCAGGTCCTCGCGATACCTGTTGTTGGAGCTGGGTGTTCTGACGTTGAAGCGAGGCGACTTGGCTCTTCTATGAAAGAGTTAGCGGATTGAGCGCGGTTGTGGTTGCATGCGTTAAAACCTACCAAACTATCCAAAAGTCCATCTTCTTGTCCACCTGTTTTTTCTGAATCTTCACCATCGGCCTCTCGTATGTCGGCCAATTCGTTTTCGGCCTTCTGCCATCGCTTCTCCGAGTCCGCTGCCTCCTTAGATAAACGTTTGTTCTCCTTTTCTAATTCTTCAATCCTCGCCATGTGCTTTCTGTAGATATCTGGAGCAGTTTCGCCATCGGGACTGAAAGGGCTGGCAGGCGCAGCACCTCCTGAGGTAAGGGAACCGGCACGAAATGATGTAGATCTCAGTTTCGACTGCTGGGCGAGAGAGGGGGTAGCGGAAGCCGAGGTCTCTTCGTCACTGCTGCTGTCCTCATCGCTATCGTCGTCGTCTTCGTCGCTGCTCTCCTGGGTTTCCACTTTAAGTGGCTGAGCGGGTTCCTTAGCAGGTGGCTTCTCTTGAGCCTTCTTCTTGGGTTCCTCAGCGGCTTTCTCTTCGCTTGCTGGGGCGGCTTCAGCCTTTTCAGCAACAGGTTCAGGCGCGGCGGTTTCGGCTGGTTCTGGTTTTGTTTGCTTTGCTGCTGGAGTGGCCTTCTTATTGTTCTTCTTCTTCAACTGCTCGACCTGTGTCGCAATGTTAGCGAAAGCAGCCAGGATAACAAGGGAGGGGTAATCGAACACGCTTCTTGGCCGCAGCGATCTTCTCCTTGCGGGCCTTCTCTTCTGCGTCGGCCATGATGAGGTATTATTTGGCTGAAGTGTATATAATTCAATTCTGTATGGGGTGCGTTGTCGTCCTTGTTGAAATGTGTCGTCTTGGCGCTAGATGCTAATGGAGATGTAGCTCCACGTTCAGGGACTCGATGCATAGGGAGCTCCCCGCCGTCATCACGTTGAAGCTTAGCTGGCCTGTGCATGCACCGTGTGCACGTGTCCTGGGCCACCAATTAACACTGTATATATGATTGTGTAAGTTCGCGAAACATATTTCCTAGCATGAGATTGATAGTACCATGATGTATTATGTAGTATCAATAATTCTGAGAGGGTTCTTTATATGGAAATGTTTAGAGTCTTATTGTACTGAACCTATATCATTCGCCCACGGATACCGCACGATGGCTTCTTGACGACAATCCATTGTATTTGCTCAATGAGTCTAACAATGTTACACTCGCCTATCTCGAGCTGTGGTCGACCCGAAAGATCAATCCTCTTAGACTTGTTTTGAATTGGTTGAGGCTATGGATTCTCTATCAGCCAAATGATACTCAATATTCGGACGCTTACTGTGCAATCCAAAGTTGGCAAGTAAGCTTCCAATGCCAGAGATGGCAGGTACGATGTTGTTGATAGATGATAACTGCCATATTGCATCACCTTTTCACGTGCCCCCATAAAATAATCAATCAAGTACGCATCTTCAGTAACTAAGCACCAAAACTTGAACACACACTCAAGGGCTAATCCCATAACCCACGATGAACTGGACTGAAGGCGCTCTCGCCCGCCATTCTCGTCGAAAAGGCTGGGATAAAGACGCTGCCCGACAAAAACAATACTTCGCTAAAGCCAGAGCGAGAAAGAATGCTCCAGCTACAAGCAAGGGCCTTGATATTTCATCCTTCGTACCTGATTATATTCCACAGCCAACGTCATCTCAAGGTCGTCAGTCGAACTCCTCGACCCCTCGCCGGAAGCAAAGAACACCAAGAGGAAAGCTCATACATAGACACTCTGAGACAGAAAGCTCACACAAGAAAAGAAGCGGAAGGGAGAGAGAGTCACATATCGGAAATCAGGGGCCAGAAGCCGAGAGCTCTCTGACAAGTCCGCAAGACAAAGACAAGCAAGAGTTGGACATAGCAACCAAGAGACGCAGGCTATTAGAGAAGGCTGACTGGACTGGCGTCATTACTCAAAAGCCTGTAAAGGTTGATTTCTCTCAACAAAGGGATCGATCCACAAAGGTGCTTACGAAACCAACCTCCAGGAGTGGCCGCGGATTGATATACAGTCCTGACCCGAAGGATCAAGTCAGCAAGAGAACAATAGGTCGACTTTCAGAGAACGACATTGAGATTAATATTGGAAGTCAGAACCTGCGATGGAGTAGGGATAGCAACTCAGTTCGAAGCTATGCAACACGACAAGGTTTTATATCCCGTCTCGAGATCCCACAATCCGATAGTGCAACGAGCCAAGCGCCTCTATCTTCCTACCAACAACCTAGCAGTCTTCGTCATCATCGGGGGAGGCCCCCTAGAGCCCCCGACTTTCATGTATCTCAAACCCATAACGAACGAAGTAATACACTCACGAGCCTTTCATCTGTAGCACAATCCCCGGGCCAGGAGGAATGGTTAGCAAGAGAAAACGATGAACCAAGATACGTTGTACAAACTCATGCACCTATCATCCATCAACCACAGCCAACTCGGCGACGACACCGGGTAATTGAAGCTAAGTCACCTGAGCTGGATGAAGGTGCAAGTACCATAGCTGTTTTTGGTACTCCAAGACCTTTTGATAGGCCCACAGTCGAAGACATGCGATGGAACATGTGGTTGGCATCAACTACCAAAGGGAGACAACAGCAGTCCGTTCAGTCAAGTCGAGATGAGGGGCCCCAAAGACCCATCAGCCCGAGTCTAAGCAACTATATGAACACCTCCAATGACAAGTCGTATTCAGAAGATCTGATAAGCAGCGAAAACCAAGGGCAGAACTTATTACATGCGAACGAGGAGCCACAACCAAGGTCTTCAGAAACGTACCCATCTAGCATACCTCCATCGGAGAGCCAACACGAGCCATTGGACGACGAACAAGAGCTACCCGAGCTTCAAGCAAGAGAGCAATTTGCTGATATCCCGCCAGCAACAAGTCCTTGCGCTCTACCTAAAAGCTCGAGCTACGAGAGAAGTGAGAATAGTCTTAAAACGAGAAGCGACCTGGTTCTCCCAATGGGCTCCTTCATGCCTGTGGCTCCCAATGTTCAAGACCTCCTGGACCTCTTGGCTGCTAGCGAGGAACAGCAGGAGCCAAATATTGAGGACCAACCCAACAAGAAACCGACACCAAATGCTGACGAGGA